>NC_092718.1:224090883-224173383 GCF_047496885.1 Scyliorhinus torazame
CGGGGACATTTCCCCCCAGCGATCACTACATAGCAGGGTCGGGGACATTTCCCCCCCCCCAGCGATCACTACATAGCAGGGTCGGGGACATTTCCCCCCCAGCGATCACTACATAGCAGGGTCGGGGACATTTCCCCCCCCCCCCCCCCCCAGCGATCACTACATAGCAGGGTCGGGGACATTTCCCCCCCCCAGCGATCACTACATAGCAGGGTCGGGGACATTTCCCCCCCAGCGATCACTACATAGCAGGGTCGAGGACATTTCCCCCCCCAGCGATCACTACATAGCACGGTCGGAGACATTTCCCCCCCCAGCGATCACTACGTAGCAGGGTCGGGGACATTTCCCCCGGCGGTAGTCCAGGATTGCTGAGGTTACTTTTATTGTGCATTGTTCACCAATAAATCAAAATGTTAAACACATTTTCCCAGGTGCCATTGTCTGAGTCACATCACATACAGCTGAGGAACACAGGTTCAATCATTTCACAACACTGTCCTGTGTACTGTCTGCTGGTTTGATGTGTCGGTAGCACTATGTGGCTGTGAACTTCATCTGTGACAGAGCTGAGCTGATTGAGTGACGAGATGAACTTTCTGTTATGTATGAGACTGGGAAGTGATGTGGTTTCATTAATGATCTAATATCTTTGCGAAGATTAAGGCCAGCTAGCAAGATTGTCAGCACACTGATCACCCACCCCCCCAGGTTCAAATACTGGGAAAACATGGCATTTGTGTGGATGATATGGGAGGAGCAGTACAAATACCTGTCCGTGGCTGTCCAGCATGTCCATCGGGGCTAACCAGAGAGGGAGAACACGGATCACTTGATGCAAGATTGGAGAGTAGCTGCTTTTTTGCAGGCTCTGGAGCCACTTCCTTATAATCCATCATTTATCCTGATTGTCCGACACTTATCTACCTAATCCTTGAATTAATATTTGCTTTTGTGTTCCTGGAAGACTTTGGGATTAATTGGTATTTGTAAGAATATGCTGAAAAACACCAAGAAATCCATTGATAAAAGGGGGCAGCCAGATTCAGCAGGGGTGGAGCACCTTTTCAATATGGCCGCCTGATTCTCGGGAGGCCGCGTAGCCCCCCGCTCTCTGGGGTTCTCTTGGAAGTGGTGAAAATGATGACTGCCTCCATAGACCAAAGCTGTGTTCACCCAAAATCTTATGTGCTCATGAGTCGAGTTGCAAAACTCCGTTGGGAGGCCCAGTGATCCGGAGGAGAGAATCCTGCAGGTTGAACATGATGCTTCCTCTGCAGAGGCAAGAATTCAATCCTTGGAAATCTGGCTGAGTGGGATGCAGGGTTCCTGGGGGGTTAGGAGAACAGAGGTTGGAGAAAGAATAACGGAATTGCCGGACTGCCGGAAGGTGTGGAGGGGAAGGCTCCTGATTGAGGACAGGCTGACACGTTTACTCGAGCTGGATGTTTCAAATTAAAAAGGGTACATTGTATCCTATCTAAGGCCAAGGGATGTGTCGTGTTGGGTGCTCTGCTACACAGACGAACCAACACGGTTGCGGAAGGTACAACTCTGTTTTATTACTAACAATTATTAACATTTGTAAACTGGTTGCTGTGGTTCGTTCATTACCCTCTAACCTGTGGACCTCGCCCTAACACTATCTTGGTGAGGCACTCAGCACATGGTGAATGTCTGAGTGGCTTGCTGTGAGCTCTGTGCCCTGAGCTGTCTCCTGCTGGAATCAATCGGAAGTGTCGTGTTCCCCGTTTTATAGTGTGTCTGCTCTTGCTTGTGATTGGCTGTGATGTTGCGTGTGTATTGATTGGTCCGTTGATCTGTCCATCAGTGTGTATGTGTGTTTGCACCATGATGTTTATCTGAATATC
Organism: Scyliorhinus torazame; assembly: GCF_047496885.1. Lineage (NCBI taxonomy): Eukaryota > Metazoa > Chordata > Chondrichthyes > Carcharhiniformes > Scyliorhinidae > Scyliorhinus > Scyliorhinus torazame. The sequence goes on from NC_092718.1 coordinate 224,092,755, forward strand.
ATGACATCCCCTCTTTTTTACAAGAATATGTGCCTATGTGGTAATAAATATAGATGTGTACTGAGTGCAGCTGAATGTGTGTGTGCAATATCTACACCATGTACATCAGGCTAACTATATACATAGGAAGGTGTCAGGTGCAACATAGCAACGAGGTTGTACCATCAACAAAACAAGTGTAAACATCAAGCATCAAAACAAACTCCTGTAACGACAAAAGAGAAACTTATTAACATAGTGGCATAAAACGTTTAGTGAGTCCAATGTTCAAACAGGCTCATAAGTCCAGCCAAGTAGGTGGGCGACGAATTTGGGTTGACCGTTAGGGTGGCACACCATTCATCACCCGGATTGACGCTGTTCACTGGCGTCGGCTGGTGGGTCCTATTTGGAGACATCCGGTTCCTGTCGATGACCGCAACGCGGAAGGCTTCCCGGTCGTCTGTATTGCTGGTCTGTATATCGTCCGGGTATGATTCGGAATATGGAGGCTGAATGGTCCGCACGTCCCTGCGAGGCTGTCAGAATTGGGGAGTGTTGGCAGGTTGCGATGCTCGGCAGCAGGCAGCATAGTGGCCTATCTTGCCACAGCGTAGGCATTGTCGGTTCTTTGCTGGACATTGCCGCTTTAAATGTGCGGATCCACAGTTGCCGCACGTCGTGACGTCATGGCGTTCGTTGCGCATTGCGCATGCGCAGTTCGGTCCTGCGTAGAGCGCACCTGCGTGTCACGTCCCTCTGCGTCGACGTCTCTTTTGGCGCGTACAAGCACGGGTGGCCGCAAAAAGCACGCAAAATGGCCGCCCTCGTCCGGGCCGCGGGCCGGGAGGAACTCGATGGACTGGACTCGCTCGGCCGCGTAGGACCCCAGCCGTGCCGATTCGGCCACTTGGAATTGGGAGTAGCGGCTGGTCGCGTTTTCATGGAGGACGCAGGCTTCGATGGCGGTGGCTAGGGTGAGACTTTTATTTTGAGGAGCTGCTGGCGCAGGGTGCCCGAGGTGACCCCAAAAACTATCTGGTCTCGAATCATGAAATCGGAGGCGGCCTCGTAACCGCAGGACTGCGCGAGGATACGGAGGTGTGTAAGGAAGAATTGAAAAGGCTCAGCCTTACCCTACAGGCGCTGCTGGAAGAGGTACCTCTGGAAACTCTCATTTACCTCGACGCTGAAGTGTTGCTCGAGTTTTAGAAGGACCGTCTTGTACTTGGTCTTGTCCTCACCGTCCGCGAACACCAGGGAGTTGTAGATGTGGATGGCGTGTTGCCCTGCCGTGGTGAGGAGGAGGGTGATTTTCCTGGTGTCCGAAGCATTCTCCCTTTCTGTGGCTTCTAGGAAGAACTGGAAGCGCTGTTTGAACAACTTCCAGTTGACGCCGAGGTTTCCAGCGATTTGGAGCGGCTGCGGCGGGCTGATGGTGTCCATGGCGCAGGATGGCGGATTCCTGAGGATGCGTAGGTAGGTCTCACAGTTACCGGGTTCCAATCCTGGTACTATGTCGTGTTGGGTGCTCGGCTACACAGACGAACCAACACGGTTGCGGAAGGTACAACTCCGTTTTATTACTAACAATTATTAACATTTGTAAACTGGTTGCTGTGGTTCATTCATTACCCTCTAACCTGTGGACCTCACCCTAACACTATCTTGGAGAGGCACTCAGCACATGGTGAATGTCCGAGTGGCTTGCTGTGAGCTCTGTGCCCTGAGCTGTCTCCTGCTGGAATCCATCGGAAGTGTCGTGTTCCCCGTTTTATAGTGTGTCTGCTCTTGCTTGTGATTGGCTGTGATGTTGCGTGTGTGTTGATTGGTCCGTTGATCTGTCCATCAGTGTGTATGTGTGTTTTCATCATGATGTTTATCTGAATATCATGACAGGATGGTTTTCATCCCAGGCCCTTCATGATTCGCTTCCACAGCCTTAAAGACCGCGGGAAGGTCCTGGAGATGGCAAGATGAGGCGGGACCTAGTTCCATGAGGGAGTGAAGATTTCTTTCTTCCAGGACTCCTCGGGGGTGACGCAGGCCAAGCGCAGGCCAAGCGCAGGCCATCACCCTATCGAAAGGAAAGAGTCTCTCCCTTCTGAAGGAGGATCGACATAGCCTTACTCCAAGAAACACATTTTGATGATGAGTGTTTACACTTGAAGCGAGAGGAGGCGGGGTTTTCTTCCCATCCTTTGGTCAGGTAGCAGGGGGGGTGGTGAATAAGAATGTCCCGTTTAAGGTTAAAACTTGCACTAAGGACACGAGAGGTAGATATGTGATCATGAGAGGTGCAGTGCACGGTGACATTGTTTCATTAACGAATGTTTACAGAATTTAATAAATGCTCTGAATCTCTTAGCTCCACTCAGCAATGTGATCGCCTTCCCAAGCTGAAAAACAACACTCCAGGCTGAAAAACAAATGAACTCCCCGGGGACTTTCCCCAGTCAAACCACAGTACATTAGCCCAGACGGAAAAACACATCTGGTCAATGCCACCTTCTGGCTCCTAGAAGCCCCCAGACCCGGCAAAACGGGATTAAAAAAAAACATGACCACTGCAGTCAAGCACACTCCACACCCCAGGCTTTCAACCCTTACATTGCCAAATGTTTAGAATCCGATATTCCTAACATTCTCCACTCGTCATTGGGGGAGAATTATAGTTAGTGGATTCAATTATTGTGCCATAGACCCGTAACAGCACAAATTGTTTACGGTTGTTGAACCTTGGGTTTCAGATGAAGGCTAGACAGGGTTGCCCTCTGCCCTCCTTGTTTGCATTGGCCATTGAGCCGCGGGCGGAGGTCATTAGGCCGGACCCCTCGATATTGGGGTTGGATTGTGGGCTGAAACAGCATAAGGATCACGCTTTATTCAGATGATGTGCTGCTATTCGTGTGAAATCCTGACTGTTCAGTCCCTGCCAGTGTTGAAGTGGTGGCAGTTCCCGTGCCTTTTCTTGTTACAAGATTAACTTTACATGCTCTCACAATCCCCTGGGCCATTGCACAGTCAATCCCAGCCCCACGTGACCTGGAGGTGCAACACAGGTGACATTAGATATACCCAAGGCTCTCGGCTGAGCCCAATAAACTGCAGTTATCAGGTTTGTAACTTTAACACGAGTAACCTATTATTATGTACAGTATTCTGATTAAACTGACAGAAACCCCCCCCCCCCCCCCCCTTTCTAACTCTCCTGTCTAGTCAGAGATCGAGGAGTACAGGTCCACAGGTCACTGAAAGTGGCAACACAGGTGGAGAAGGGAGTCAAGAAGGCATACGGCATGCTTGCCTTCATTGGCCGGGGCATTGAGTATAAGAATTGGCAAGTCATGTTGCAGCTGTATAGAACCTTGGGCCACACTTGGAGTATAGTGTTCAATTCTGGTCGCCACACTACCAGAATGATGTGGAGGCTTTAGAGGGTGCAGAAGAGATTTACCAGAATGTTGCCTGGTATGGAGGGAATTAGCTATGAGGAGCGGTTGAATAAACTCGGTTTGTTCTCACTGGAACGACGGAAGTTGAGGGGCGACCTGATAGAGGTCTACAAAATTATGAGGGGCATAGACAGAGTGGATAGTCAGAGGCTTTTCCCCAGGGTAGAGGGGTAAATTACTAGGGGGCATAGGTTTACGGTGAGAGGGGCAAGGTTTAGAGTAGATGTACGAGGCAAGTTTTTTACGCAGAGGGTAGTGGGTGCCTGGAACTCGCTACCGGAGGAGGTGGTGGAAGCAGGGACGATAGTGACATTTAAGGGGCATCTTGACAAATACATGAATAGGATGGGAATAGAGGGATACGGACCCAGGAAGTGTAGAAGATTGTAGTTTAGTCGGGCAGCATGGTCGGCACGGGCTTGGAGGGCCGAAGGGCCTGTTGCTGTGCTGTACAGTTCTTTGTTCTTTATCTCTCTGTATCTCTCTGTAGCTCTCTGTATCTCTCTGTATCTCTCATGCTTCCAGAACAATAGAGAAGTTCTTTCACTTCAAGCGAGAGTGAGAGCATTTGTTTCACTTTCAAAGTCTAAACGCTTCTGCCCAGTTCTCTCAGAAAGCACCATGCGGGAACAATGACTGACCGCTGGTCAGCGAACACTGTCCCTGGCCAACTCACTGACAATGACTGACCGCTGGTCAGCGAACACTGTCCCAGGCCAACTCACTGACAATGACTGACCGCTGCTCAGCGAACACTGTCCCAGGCCAACTCACTGACAATGACTGACCGCTGCTCAGCGAACACTGTCCCTGGCCAACTCACTGACAATGACTGACCGCTGGTCAGCTAACACTGTCCCTGGCCAACTCACTGACAATGACTGACCGCTGGTCAACGAACACTGTCCCTGGCCAACTCACTGGTTGCCAGTTTTAAAAACTTTTAAAGTGTCCAAATATTTTTTTTTCCAATTAAGGGGCAATTTAGCGTGGCCAATCCACCTACCCTGCACATCTTTGGGTTGTGGGGGTGAAACCCACGCAGACACGGGGAGAATGTGCAAACTCCACACGGACCGTGAACCAGGGCCGGGATCGAACCCGGGTCCTCAGCGCTGTGAGGCAACAGGGCTAACCACTGCGCCACCGTGCTGCCCCTACTGGTTGCCAGCTAACCAATCGATCCGACTCCCCCCAATCCTGGTTCTTAAGATCCAATCTGTGCCGCGGAGTCTGACTTCTCCTTTCCAAAAACAAAACCTGGGAACATAGTGTCCTGACGAGCAGGCTGCGTCAACCTGGAGTATTGTGCTTAAAGGCACATTCCAATTCTGGGCCCACGGACCAAAATAATGGAAATAACATAAAAGAAATAGGAACAAAGTAAATAAACAGGATGGACTCTTACCATGCCAGTGGTTTGGGTGGGGGGCACGGGGCTGAGGGTAAACCACCACTCTTTGCTAATTTCCCCTTTATATGGTCACCCTTGGGATTTAACTTGGGGTTTACATTACCCCTTCCTTCAGACAGTTGAGAGTCCAACTTCCCCCAAATGATTGCGGCTATTAGATGGAATCGCATTCCGTGGTTGGCGCCACTGATTTCAGGTGTTGGGAGGAGCACTGTAATTAAAATGAACATATTGCCCAGATTGCTATCATCTTTACAAATTCTGCCTCTTCTGTTTTCATGAAAGAAATTAGTGGAATGATTAGTACCATTATTTGGAACATGAAGAAACCTTGCCTTGAGTTGACAAAGCTCCTGTATGAGGTGGTGGTGGTGGGGTGGGGGTTTGGAGGGTGGGGATTGGTTCTCCTGAATAGACTGGGTGGATGGGGCCCACGTCCCTCTGGCTCCACACTGAAGCAGAGTAATCAGTTTCTCCTCTACAGATCTTGTTGTTTTATGGTGACATTAGGGTTGGCGCTGGTATGTGTGATAATCCGATTATAGTTATTAATATTCTTAAAGTGTGGCGAATGGTCTGCCAACTGGAAGGGAGATCAAGCTGACGTCCACTCTCTCGCCTATCCAAGGCAGTCCAGGCTTCCCATCCGCTCTAATCGGCCATGGATTAGATACCTGGAGAGATTTGTAGGCTGGGAGACATATTCGGATCTCTCCTTGTCGTCCTTTGATTTTCATAGAATTTACAGTGCAAAAGGAGACCATTCAGCCCATCGATTCTGCACCGGCCCTTGGAAAGAGCATCCTTCCCAAGCCCACACTATTCCCGTAACCCAGTAACCCCACCTAACCTTTTTGACATTAAGGGCAATTTAGCATGGCCAATCCAGCTAACCCGCACATCTTTGGACTGTGGGAGGAAACCGGAGCACCCGGAGGAAACCCACGCACACACGGGGAGAAGGTGCAGACTCCGCACAGACAGTGACCCAAGCCGGGAATCGAATCTGAGACCCTGGAGCTGTGAAGCAACAGTGCTAACCACTGTGCTACCGTTCTGCCCCGTGCTGCCCCTTTGAGCAGCAATTTGCAATCCCAAGAATATCCTTTTTTAAGTATTTGCAGCATAGAGACTTTATCCTTAATGAGATTTCCCTGCATCTAGTCTCCTCAATTTGACAGATGGAAAGAATCCTGAATTCTGTGGAGCCTAAACAATTGCTGAGTACATTTTTATGATGTTTGAACTCCAGGGCCTGCATCGCCCGGCGCCCCGCATCGCCCGGCGCCCCGCATCGCCCGGCGCCCCGCATCGCCCGGCGCCCCGCATCGCCCGGCGCCCCGCATCGCCCGGCGCCCCGCATCGCCCGGCGCCCCGCATCGCCCGGCGCCCCGCATCGCCCGGCGCCCCGCATCGCCCAGCGCCCCGCATCGCCCAGCGCCCCGCATCGCCCCGCATCGCCCAGCGCCCCGCATCGCCCAGCGCCCCGCATCGCCCAGCGCCCCGCATCGCCCCGCATCGCCCGGCGCCCCGCATCGCCCCGCATCGCCCGACGCCCCGCATCGCCCGGCGCCCCGCAGCGCCCGGCGCCCCGCATCGCACCGCATCGCCCGGCACCCCGCATCGCCCGGCGCCCCGCAGCGCCCAGCGCCCCGCATCGCCCCGCATCGCCCGGCGCCCCGCATCGCCCGGCGCCCGGCATCGCCCCGCATCGCCCGGCGCCCCGCAGCGCCCGGCGCCCCGCAGCGCCCGGCGCCCCGCATCGCACCGCATCGCCCGGCGCCCCGCATCGCCCGGCGCCCCGCAGCGCCCAGCGCCCCGCATCGCCCGGCGCCCCGCAGCGCCCGGCGCCCCGCATCGCCCGTCGCCCGGCGCCCCGCATCGCCCGTCGCCCGGCGCCCCGCATCGCCCGGCGCCCCGCATCGCCCAGCGCCCCGCATCGCCCATCGCCCAGCGCCCCGCATCGCCCAGCGCCCCGCATCGCCCAGCGCCCCGCATCGCCCCGCATCGCCCAGCGCCCCGCATCGCCCAGCGCCCCGCATCGCCCAGCGCCCCGCATCGCCCAGCGCCCCGCATCGCCCAGCGCCCCGCATCGCCCAGCGCCCCGCATCGCCCAGCGCCCCGCATCGCCCAGCGCCCCGCATCGCCCAGCGCCCCGCATCGCCCCGCATCGCCCGGCGCCCCGCATCGCCCGGCGCCCCGCATCGCCCAGCGCCCCGCATCGCCCCGCATCGCCCGGCGCCCCGCATCGCCCGGCGCCCCGCATCGCCCAGCGCCCCGCATCGCCCAGCGCCCCGCATCGCCCAGCGCCCCGCATCGCCCAGCGCCCCGCATCGCCCCGCATCGCCCAGCGCCCCGCATCGCCCAGCGCCCCGCATCGCCCAGCGCCCCGCATCGCCCAGCGCCCCGCATCGCCCAGCGCCCCGCATCGCCCAGCGCCCCGCATCGCCCAGCGCCCCGCATCGCCCCGCATCGCCCGGCGCCCCGCATCGCCCGGCGCCCCGCAGCGCCCGGCGCCCGCATCGCCCGGCGCCCCGCATCGCCCGGCGCCCCGCAGCGCACAGCGCCCCGCATCGCCCGGCGCCCCGCAGCGCCCGGCGCCCCGCATCGCACCGCATCGCCCGGCGCCCCGCATCGCCCGGCGCCCCGCATCGCCCAGCGCCCCGCATCGCCCAGCGCCCCGCATCGCCCCGCATCGCCCAGCGCCCCGCATCGCCCAGCGCCCCGCATCGCCCAGCGCCCCGCATCGCCCAGCGCCCCGCATCGCCCAGCGCCCCGCATCGCCCAGCGCCCCGCATCGCCCCGCATCGCCCGGCGCCCCGCATCGCCCGGCGCCCCGCAGCGCCCGGCGCCCGCATCGCCCGGCGCCCCGCATCGCCCGGCGCCCCGCAGCGCACAGCGCCCCGCATCGCCCGGCGCCCCGCAGCGCCCGGCGCCCCGCATCGCACCGCATCGCCCGGCGCCCCGCATCGCCCGGCGCCCCGCATCGCCCAGCGCCCCGCATCGCCCAGCGCCCCGCATCGCCCCGCATCGCCCAGCGCCCCGCATCGCCCAGCGCCCCGCATCGCCCAGCGCCCCGCATCGCCCCGCATCGCCCGGCGCCCCGCATCGCCCGGCGCCCCGCATCGCCCGGCGCCCCGCAGCGCCCGGCGCCCCGCATCGCACCGCATCGCCCGGCGCCCCGCATCGCCCGGCGCCCCGCATCGCCCGGCGCCCCGCATCGCCCAGCGCCCCGCATCGCCCAGCGCCCCGCATCGCCCAGCGCCCCGCATCGCCCAGCGCCCCGCATCGCCCAGCGCCCCGCATCGCCCCGCATCGCCCAGCGCCCCGCATCGCCCGGCGCCCCGCATCGCCCGGCGCCCCGCATCGCCCGGCGCCCCGCATCGCCCGGCGCCCCGCATCGCCCGGCGCCCCGCATCGCCCGGCGCCCCGCATCGCCCGGCGCCCCGCATCGCCCGGCGCCCCGCATCGCCCGGCGCCCCGCATCGCCCGGCGCCCCGCATCGCCCGGCGCCCCGCAGCGCCCGGCGCCCCGCAGCGCCCGGCGCCCCGCATCGCACCGCATCGCCCGGCGCCCCGCATCGCCCGGCGCCCCGCAGCGCCCGGCGCCCCGCATCGCACCGCATCGCCCGGCGCCCCGCATCGCCCGGCGCCCCGCATCGCCCGGCGCCCCGCATCGCCCCGCATCGCCCAGCGCCCCGCATCGCCCAGCGCCCCGCATCGCCCCGCATCGCCCGGCGCCCCGCATCGCCCGGCGCCCCGCAGCGCCCGGCGCCCCGCATCGCACCGCATCGCCCGGCGCCCCGCATCGCCCGGCGCCCCGCAGCGCCCGGCGCCCCGCATCGCACCGCATCGCCCGGCGCCCCGCATCGCCCGGCGCCCCGCATCGCCCGGCGCCCCGCATCGCCCGGCGCCCCGCATCGCCCGGCGCCCCGCATCGCCCGGCGCCCCGCATCGCCCGGCGCCCCGCATCGCCCGGCGCCCCGCATCGCCCAGCGCCCCGCATCGCCCAGCGCCCCGCATCGCCCCGCATCGCCCAGCGCCCCGCATCGCCCAGCGCCCCGCATCGCCCAGCGCCCCGCATCGCCCAGCGCCCCGCATCGCCCAGCGCCCCGCATCGCCCGGCGCCCCGCATCGCCCGGCGCCCCGCATCGCCCCGCATCGCCCGGCGCCCCGCATCGCCCCGCATCGCCCGGCGCCCCGCATCGCCCGGCGCCCCGCAGCGCCCGGCGCCCCGCATCGCACCGCATCGCCCGGCGCCCCGCAGCGCCCGGCGCCCCGCAGCGCCCGGCGCCCCGCAGCGCCCGGCGCCCCGCATCGCACCGCATCGCCCGGCGCCCCGCATCGCCCGGCGCCCCGCAGCGCCCAGCGCCCCGCATCGCCCGGCGCCCCGCAGCGCCCGGCGCCCCGCATCGCACCGCATCGCCCGGCGCCCCGCATCGCCCGGCGCCCCGCATCGCCCGGCGCCCCGCATCGCCCGGCGCCCCGCATCGCCCGGCGCCCCGCATCGCCCAGCGCCCCCCAGCGCCCCGCATCCCCCAGCGCCCCCCAGCGCCCCGCATCGCCCAGCGCCCCGCATCGCCCAGCGCCCCGCATCGCCCAGCGCCCCGCATCGCCCCGCATCGCCCGGCGCCCCGCATTGCCCGGCGCCCCGCATCGCCCGGCGCCCCGCATCGCCCGGCGCCCCGCATCGCCCGGCGCCCCGCATCGCCCGGCGCCCCGCATCGCCCGGCGCCCCGCATCGCCCGGCGCCCCGCATCGCCCGGCGCTCCGCATCGCCCGGCGCCCCGCATCGCCCGGCGCCCCGCATCGCCCGGCACCCCGCATCGCCCAGCGCCCCGCATCGCACCGCATCGCCCGGCGCCCCGCAGCGCCCGGCGCCCCGCAGCGCCCGGCGCCCCGCAGCGCCCGGCGCCCCGCATCGCCCGGCGCCCCGCATCGCCCAGCATCGCCCGGCGCCCCGCATCGCCCGGCGCCCCGCATCGCCCGGCGCCCCGCATCGCCCCGCATCGCCCGGCGCCCCGCATCGCCCCGCATCGCCCAGCGCCCCGCAGCGCCCAGCGCCCCGCATCGCCCGGCGCCCCGCATCGCCCCGCATCGCCCGGCGCCCCGCATCGCCCGGCGCCCCGCATCGCCCCGCATCGCCCGGCGCCCCGCATCGCCCAGCGCCCCGCATCGCCCGGCGCCCCGCATCGCACCGCATCGCCCGGCGCCCCGCATCGCCCGGCGCCCCGCATCGCCCCGCATCGCCCGGCGCCCCGCATCGCCCAGCGCCCCGCATCGCCCGGCGCCCCGCATCGCACCGCATCGCCCGGCGCCCCGCATCGCCCAGCGCCCCGCATCGCCCGGCGCCCCGCATCGCCACATAGACAGTGAGCCTTGGCCGGGATCGAACCCAGGTCATTGGCGCCGTGAGGTAGCAGTGCTAACCAGCAGTAGTGCTAACTCTCGGCCACCAAGATTGATGAAGTAACATGAGACTATGCCGGTAAAGTTTGGTTCGCGATAAGATGAAGGAGACCCAATTCAAGGTGTACCGTACTATTGCACCTGGTCTTAGACGCAGGTTGATCCTGCCTTATCCCGAAAGTGCCAGGTAGTCGAGGGCGATTATATACATTTTCTATGAGCTTGTGTCACAATTCAATCCTATTGGTCAGGTGTAGTTCGAGAACTGGAGAGGAATTTTGAGAGTGCCTCCAAGTCTAATCTTGTATTTGTAATTCTGGGTCTCCCGGGCAGGAGAATCACGGGTCTGAATTGGATAATATTCTGACCATTGCTCCGAGGGTGTTCTTGGATTAGTGACAAAATGGGACAAACGTAATAAAATATTTTTAAAAAGAGAAAACTCTCATCATTCCGTATTTGCATGAGCCTTAACTGCCAATCAGAGAGCCTTTTTTTCCTCATCTGCAACAGCAAACTGTCCCAAAACAAATCGAGAAATTCACGATGTTTTAAATGCTCCTGTGTTTATTTTCCTGTGTGATGCTTGCAGTGTTCTTGAAACTAATCTTCATTCTCTGGGAAATCCTGAGTGCTAAGGTCCTCTTGTATGTACAGTTCCAGGGGAAGTGGATTGTCACCAATAAGTTTTTAGAATGGCTGCAACTTTCTCTTTCTTTTGAGAGAGATGTTTTGTTTTTTGTCATTAGTCACTTTGTGAAAGATCTACATGCTTTGATAATGAATGATAATTGAGACAGCAAACGTATCAGCCATGATTGAATGGCGGAGCAGACTTGATGGGCCGAATGGCCTATTACTGCTCCTATGTCTTCTGGTCTTATGGCAATGGTAAGCAGTTGCCAAGTTTGGGCCCACGACCCTTCACCTTCTGAGCACTGGATATCGCCACACCCTGTGTTGCAGAGATATCAGCCGAATACCCCGAAGGAGCAAGAGAAAATTGTTGCAACATCTTCTAGAGTTCACACCAGCTGACCCGACACTGAGACATTGGGCAGAAAGCTTAACCTAAATTTTTGACTGAACAATGCACCAAACTATCACTCGTGCTGTGTGTGCGTGCCTCTGTGTCTCTCTCTCTCTCTCTGTTTCATTCTTTTCCTCTCCATTTCTCCTCACCTCCTGTCTGGGTCTATTGTGATTAATCACTGTGATTAGTCAACAACTCCATTACTATTGTATCATGTGACTAGGGGGCTGGTAGAAGCCCAAGAACATAGATTCAGATCTTTACCTCCAACATTTCTGATGTCTCTCCTGTCCCCACGTGTCTCAGTTCACACTACTGAAAACACAAGGGGCTGTGATCACCAGCTTCTTTGTCAAATATTTCACGCCAGGACTATCTGACTGATTGAGAAATCTGATTACATCGAGTAGTTGTTGAATCTTGTTCTGTTGTTTTGAGCCTGGGGTCACATTCCTCTGATCTCAGGCCTGCTCCTTAAATACTCTCCTGGTCTTTCTGCAAATTCACCATTCACTGATTCAGAGTGGTGTTTGTGTGTCTGTGTGCACTTGCCCAAGCGTGCAGTGTAGATAACAGTCTACATGTTCAAGCATTAATGTGTAGATAACCATGAGGATGTCTCAGGGTGTGTATATAATGTGTATGAGAATGTAGATAACCATTCATTTATTCATTCATGGGATGTGGGCATTGGTCGCTATGCCATCCATTTATCGGCCATCCCTAATTGCCCTTGAGAAGGTGGTGGTGAGCTGCCTTCTTGAACCGCTGCAGTCCGTGTGGTGTAGGTACATCCACAGTGCTGTTAGGACTCTTATTAATTGTTCCAATTCTTCATGGATGACGAACTTGCCTGCATTCCATCCATTAGAACCTAAAATTGTGACGCGCCCACTGAACATGATAAAGGTTCAAACTCCCAAGTCCTAGTTCTTGGGTGCATACTACACAACATTAGAGAACCAGAAAATACATGGTTGACAACCTATGAAGTCAATCTTGGGGTATTTGATAAGACTTGTAAAGAGTGCATCTAACCCATACCGTACCTACCCTGGGAGAGTACAGATGGAGTTTAATGCTATCTAACCAAGCAATAGATCACTTGGTTGCATGATGTACCAAAAACAACCTCTTTCGAAATGTTGGCAAGACCAAGTCATTAATCATTGACTTTTTGTCCACTGTGAACGTTCCCTTGACCGCAGAAAAATACTTTTCACTGTACTTAGGTACATGTGACAATCAATCAATCAATCAAACCCTGGGGGTGTTTAATGGCGACAGTGTACATGTAGCTTTACTCTGTATCTAACCCCGTGCTGTACCTGTCCTGGGAATGTTTGATGGGGACAGTGTAGAGGGAGCTTTACTCTGTATCTAACCCCGTGCTGTACCTGTCCTGGGAGTGTTTGATGGGGACAGTGTAGAGGGAGCTTTACTCTGTATCTAACCCCGTGCTGTACCTGTCCTGGGAGTGTTTGATGGAGACAGTGTAGAGGGAGCTTTACTCTGTATCTAATCCCGTGCTGTACCTGTCCTGGGAGCGTTTGATGGGGACAGTGTAGAGGGAGCTTTACTCTGTATCTAACCCCGTGCTGTACCTGTCCCGGGAGTGTTTGATGGGGACAGTGTAGAGGGAGCTTTACTCTGTATCTAACCCCGTGCTGTACCTGTCCTGGGAGTGTTTGATGGGGACAGTGTAGAGGGAGCTTTACTCTGTATCTAACTCCTTGCTGTACCTGCCCTGGGAGTGTTTGATGGGGACAGTGTAGAGGGAGCTTTACTCTGTATCTAACCCCGCGCTGTACCTGTCCTGGGAGTGTTTGATGGGGACAGTGTAGAGGGAGCTTTACTCTGTATCTAACCCCGTGCTGTACCTGTCCTGGGAGTGTCTGATGGGGACAGTGTAGAGGGAGCTTTACTCTGTATCTAACCCCGTGCTGTACCTGTCCTGGGAATGTTTGATGGGGACAGTGTAGAGGGAGCTTTACTCTGTATCTAACCCCGTGCTGTACCTGTCCTGGGAGTGTTTGATGGGGACAGTGTAGAGGGAGCTTTACTCTGTATCTAACCCCGTGCTGTACCTGTCCTGGGAGTGTTTGATGGGGACTGTGTAGAGGGAGCTTTACTCTGTATCTAATCCCGTGCTGTACCTGTCCTGGGAGCGTTTGATGGGGACAGTGTAGAGGGAGCTTTACTCTGTATCTAACCCCGTGCTGTACCTGTCCCGGGAGTGTTTGATGGGGACAGTGTAGAGGGAGCTTTACTCTGTATCTAACCCCGTGCTGTACCTGTCCTGGGAGTGTTTGATGGGGACAGTGTAGAGGGAGCTTTACTCTGTATCTAACTCCTTGCTGTACCTGCCCTGGGAGTGTTTGATGGGGACAGTGTAGAGGGAGCTTTACTCTGTATCTAACCCCGCGCTGTACCTGTCCTGGGAGTGTTTGATGGGGACAGTGTAGAGGGAGCTTTACTCTGTATCTAACCCCGTGCTGTACCTGTCCTGGGAGTGTCTGATGGGGACAGTGTAGAGGGAGCTTTACTCTGTATCCATCCCCGTGCTGTACCTGTCCTGGGAGTGTTTGATGGGGACAGTGTAGAGGGAGCTTTACTCTGTATCTAACCCCGTGCTGTACCTGTCCTGGGAGTGTTTGATGGGGACAGTGTAGAGGGAGCTTTACTCTGTATCTAACCCCGTGCTGTACCTGTCCTGGGAGTGTTTGATGGGGACAGTGTAGAGGGAGCTTTACTCTGTATCTAACCCCGTGCTGTACCTGTCCTGGGAGTGTTTGATGGGGACAGTGTAGAGGGAGCTTTACTCTGTATCTAACCCCGTGCTGTACCTGTCCTGGGAGTGTTTGATGGGGACAGTGTAGAGGGAGCTTTACTCTGTATCTAACCCCGTGCTGTACCTGTCCTGGGAGTGTCTGATGGGGACAGTGTAGAGGGAGCTTTACTCTGTATCCATCCCCGCGCTGTACCTGTCCTGGGAGTGTTTGATGGGGACAGTGTCGAGGGAGCTTTACTCTGTATCTAACCCCGTGCTGTACCTGTCCTGGGAGTGTTTGATGGGGACAGTGTAGAGGGAGCTTTACTCTGTATCTAACCACGTGCTGTACCTGTCCTGGGAGTGTTTGATGGGGACAGTGTAGAGGGAGCTTTACTCTGTATCTAACCCCGTGCTGTACCTGTCCTGGGAGTGTTTGATGGGGGCAGTGTAGAGGCAGCTTTTCTCTGTATCTAACCCCGTGCTGTACCTGTCCTGGGAGTGTTTGATGGGGGCAGTGTAGAGGCAGCTTTACTCTGTATCTGACCCCGTGCTGTACCTGTCCTGGGAGTGCTGGATGGGGACAGTGTACAGGCAGCTTTACTCTGTATCTAACCCCGTGCTGTACCTGTCCTGGGAGAGTTTGATGGGGACAGTGTAGAGGCAGCTTTTCTCTGTATCTAACCCCGTTCTGTACCTGTCCTGGGAGTGCTGGATGGGGACAGTGTAGAGGCAGCTTTACTCTGTATCTAACCCCGTGCTGTACCTGTCCTGGGAGTGCTGGATGGGGACAGTGTACAGGCAGCTTTACTCTGTATCTAACCCCGTGCTGTACCTGTCCTGGGAGTGTTTGATGGGGAGAGTGTAGAGGGAGCTTTACTCTGTATCTAACCCCGTGCTGTTCCTGTCCTGGGAGTGTTTGATGGGGACAGTGTAGAGGCAGCTTTACTCTGTATCGAACTCCGTGCTGTACCTGTCCTGGGAGTGTTTGATGGGGATAGTGTAGAGGGAGCTTTACTCTGTATCTAACCCCGTGCTGTACCTGTCCTGGGCGTGTTTGATGTGGACAGTGCAGAGGGAGCTTTACTCTGTATCTAACCCTGTGCTGTACCTGTCCTGGGAGTGTTTGATGTGGACAGTGTAGAGGGAGCTTTACTCTGTATCTAACCCCGTGCTGTACCTGTCCTGGGAGTGTTTGATAGGGACAGTGGAGAGGGAGCTTTACTCTGTATCTAACCCCGTGCTGTACCTGTCCTGGGAGTGTTTGATGGGGAGAGTGTAGAGGGAGCTTTACTCTGTATCTAACCCCGTGCTGTACCTGTCCTGGGAGTGTTTGATGGGGATAGTGTAGAGGGAGCTTTACTCTGTATCTAACCCCGTGCTGTACCTGTCCTGGGCGTGTTTGATGTGGACAGTGTAGAGGGAGCTTTACTCTGTATCTAACCCTGTGCTGTACCTGTCCTGGGAGTGTTTGATGTGGACAGTGTAGAGGGAGCTTTACTCTGTATCTAACCCCGTGCTGTACCTGTCCTGGGAGTGTTTGATAGGGACAGTGGAGAGGGAGCTTTACTCTGTATCTAACCCCGTGCTGTACCTGTCCTGGGAGTGTTTGATGGGGAGAGTGTAGAGGGAGCTTTACTCTGTATCTAACCCCGTGCTGTACCTGTCCTGGGAGTGTTTGATGGGGACAGTGTAGAGGGAGTTTTACTCTGGATCTAACCCCGTGCTGTACCTGTCCTGGGAGTGTTTGATGGGGACAGTGTAGAGGGAGTTTTTCTCTGTATTTAACACCGTGCTGTACCTGTCCTGGGAGTGTTTGATGGGGACAGTGTAGAGGGTGCTTTACTCTGTATCTAACCCCGTGCTGTGCCTGTCCTGGGAGCGTTTGATGGGGACAGTGTAGAGGGAGCTTTATTCTGTATCTAACCCCGCGCTGTCCCTGTCCTGGGAGTGTTTGATGGGGACAGTGTAGAGGCAGCTTTACTCTGTATCTAACCCCGTGCTGTACCTGTCCTGGGAGTGTTTGATGTGGACAGTGTAGAGGGAGCTTTACTCTGTATCTAACCCCGTGCTGTTCCTGTCCTGGGAGTGTTTGATGGGGACAGTGTAGAGGGAGCTTTACTCTGTATCTAACCCCGTGCTGTACCTGTCCTGGGAGAGTTTGATGGGGACAGTGTAGATGCAGCTTTTCTCTGTATCTAACCCCGTGCTGTACCTGTCCTGGGAGTGCTGGATGGGGACAGTGTAGAGGGAGCTTTACTCTGTATCTAACCCCGTGCTGTACCTGTCCTGGGAGTGTTTGATGGGGAGAGTGTAGAGGGAGCTTTACTCTGTATCTAACCCCGTACTGTTCCTGTCCTGGGAGTGTTTGATGGGGACAGTGTAGAGGCAGCTTTACTCTGTATCTAACCCCGTGCTGTACCTGTCCTGGGAGTGTTTGATGGGGACAGTGTAGAGGGAGTTTTACTCTGTATCTAACCCCATGCTGTTTCTGTCCTGGGAGTGTTTGATGGGGACAGTGTAGAGGCAGCTTTACTCTGTATCTAACCCCGTGCTGTGCCTTTCCTGGGAGTGTTTGATGGGGACAGTGTAGAGGGAGCTTTACTCTGTATCTAACCCCGCGCTGTCCCTGTCCTGGGAGTGTTTGATGGGGACAGTGTAGAGGCAGCTTTACTCTGTATCTAACTCTGTGCTGTACCTGTCCTGGGAGTGTTTGATGGGGATAGTGTAGAGGGAGCTTTACTCTGTATCTAACCCTGTGCTGTACCTGCCCTGGGCGTGTTTGATGTGGACAGTGTAGAGGGAGCTTTACTCTGTATCTAACCCCGTGCTGTACCTGTCCTGGGAGTGTTTGATGTGGACAGTGTAGAGGGAGCTTTACTCTGTATCTAACCCCGTGCTGTACCTGTCCTGGGAGTGTTTGATGGGGACAATGTAGAGGGAACTTTACTCTGTATCTCACATTGTGCTGTACCTGTCCTGGGAGTGTCTGATGGGGACAGTGTAGAGGGAGCTTTACCCTGTATCTAACCCCGTGCTGTACCTGTCCTGGGAGTGTTTGATGGGGACAGTGTAGAGGGAGCTTTACTCTGTATCTAACCCCGTGCTGTACCTGTCCTGGGAGTGTTTGATGGGGACAATGTAGAGGGAACTTTACTCTGTATCTCACATTGTGCTGTACCTGTCCTGGGAGTGTCTGATGGGGACAGTGTAGAGTGAGCTTTACCCTGTATCTAACCCCGTGCTGTACCTGTCCTGGGAGTGTTTGATGGGGACAGTGTAGAGGGAGCTTTACTCTGTATCTAACCCCGTGCTGTACCTGTCCTGGGAGCGTTTGATGGGGACAGTGTAGGGGGAGCTTTACTGCGTATCTAACCCCGTGCTGTACCCGTCCTGGGAGTGTTTGATGGGGACAGTGTAGAGGGAGCTTTACTCTGTATCTAACCCCGTGCTGTACCTGTCCTGGGAGTGTTTGATGGGGACAGTGTAGAGGGAACTTTACTCTGTATCTAACCCCGTGCGGTACCTGTCCTGGGAGTGTTTGATGGGGACAGTGTAGAGGGAGCTTTACTCTGTATCTAACCCCGTGCTGTACCTGTCCTGGGAGTGTTTGATGGGGACAGTGTAGAGGGAGCTTTACTCTGTATCTAACCCCGTGCTGTTCCTGTCCTGGGAGTGTTTGATGGGGACAGTGTAGAGGGAGCTTTACTCTGTATCTAACCCCGTGCTGTACCTGTCCTGGGAGAGTTTGATGGGGACAGTGTAGATGCAGCTTTTCTCTGTATCTAACCCCGTGCTGTACCTGTCCTGGGAGTGCTGGATGGGGACAGTGTAGAGGGAGCTTTACTCTGTATCTAACCCCGTGCTGTACCTGTCCTGGGAGTGTTTGATGGGGAGAGTGTAGAGGGAGCTTTACTCTGTATCTAACCCCGTACTGTTCCTGTCCTGGGAGTGTTTGATGGGGACAGTGTAGAGGCAGCTTTACTCTGTATCTAACCCCGTGCTGTACCTGTCCTGGGAGTGTTTGATGGGGACAGTGTAGAGGGAGTTTTACTCTGTATCTAACCCCATGCTGTTTCTGTCCTGGGAGTGTTTGATGGGGACAGTGTAGAGGCAGCTTTACTCTGTATCTAACCCCGTGCTGTGCCTTTCCTGGGAGTGTTTGATGGGGACAGTGTAGAGGGAGCTTTACTCTGTATCTAACCCCGCGCTGTCCCTGTCCTGGGAGTGTTTGATGGGGACAGTGTAGAGGCAGCTTTACTCTGTATCTAACTCTGTGCTGTACCTGTCCTGGGAGTGTTTGATGGGGATAGTGTAGAGGGAGCTTTACTCTGTATCTAACCCTGTGCTGTACCTGCCCTGGGCGTGTTTGATGTGGACAGTGTAGAGGGAGCTTTACTCTGTATCTAACCCCGTGCTGTACCTGTCCTGGGAGTGTTTGATGTGGACAGTGTAGAGGGAGCTTTACTCTGTATCTAACCCCGTGCTGTACCTGTCCTGGGAGTGTTTGATGGGGACAATGTAGAGGGAACTTTACTCTGTATCTCACATTGTGCTGTACCTGTCCTGGGAGTGTCTGATGGGGACAGTGTAGAGGGAGCTTTACCCTGTATCTAACCCCGTGCTGTACCTGTCCTGGGAGTGTTTGATGGGGACAGTGTAGAGGGAGCTTTACTCTGTATCTAACCCCGTGCTGTACCTGTCCTGGGAGTGTTTGATGGGGACAATGTAGAGGGAACTTTACTCTGTATCTCACATTGTGCTGTACCTGTCCTGGGAGTGTCTGATGGGGACAGTGTAGAGTGAGCTTTACCCTGTATCTAACCCCGTGCTGTACCTGTCCTGGGAGTGTTTGATGGGGACAGTGTAGAGGGAGCTTTACTCTGTATCTAACCCCGTGCTGTACCTGTCCTGGGAGCGTTTGATGGGGACAGTGTAGGGGGAGCTTTACTGCGTATCTAACCCCGTGCTGTACCCGTCCTGGGAGTGTTTGATGGGGACAGTGTAGAGGGAGCTTTACTCTGTATCTAACCCCGTGCTGTACCTGTCCTGGGAGTGTTTGATGGGGACAGTGTAGAGGGAACTTTACTCTGTATCTAACCCCGTGCGGTACCTGTCCTGGGAGTGTTTGATGGGGACAGTGTAGAGGGAGCTTTACTCTGTATCTAACCCCGTGCTGTACCTGTCCTGGGAGTGTTTGATGGGGACAGTGTAGAGGGAGCTTTACTCTGTATCTGACCCCGTGCTGTACCTGTCCTGGGAGTGTTTGATGGGGACAGTGTAGAGGGAGCTTTACTCTGTATCTAACCCCGTGCTGTACCTGTCCTGGGAGTGTTTGATGGGGACAGTGTAGAGGGAGCTTTACTCTGTATCTAACCCCGTGCTGTACCTGTCCTGGGAGTGTTTGATGAGCACAGCGTAGAGGGAGCTTTACTCTGTATCTAACCCCGTGCTGTACCTGTCCTGGGAGTGTTTGATGGGGACAGTGTAGAGGGAGCTTTACTCTGTATCTTACCCCGTGCTGTACCTGTCCTGGGAGTGTTTGATGAGCACAGCGTAGAGGGAGCTTTACTCTGTATCTAACCCCGTGCTGTACCTGTCCTGGGAGTGTTTGATGGGGACAGTGTAGAGGGAGCTTTACTCTGTATCTAGCCTGGGAATGTTTGTTCTTGACATATATATGAAGTTGTAAAAAATGTTGTTAAAACCCAATTTTTCCTCCATTTGAAGGGGGAAAGGTATTTTAACCAAGGAGGATAAGCGCAGGATACAGAGGGGCCACCTCACTGTTTGACTGCGTCACCCTGTGCCCCATGCCACAGATCCTCTCTGCCTTTGGAGTTCAACAGAGTGACTCCCTACTGAAATGTGGCTCCTGTGAATTGTCTGTTTGTGTTTATGGACTAGGTGACTCGAGGCTGCAGTTCATTCATTCCCTTCGACTCTGTCTCAGAGTGTGGGAGGAATGCCGTGTTTTTGTGGCTCCAGAGAGTGATGGCATTTGATCTTTCTCCCGGAGGTGGGTGCTCAGTTTGTGTGTCAGGGCGTATTAGGCTTCCTGGAAGAAATGATCGATGCCAACTGGTGGAAGTTTGATGGCCTCCTTCCAAGGCTCAGTTTTACCAACATTAACTCCTCTTTAGCCAGGTGTTTGGATCTGCAATACTCCACCTCCCTCAATCAGAACTGCTCCCACTCAGGACAATGTTTAAAACCTGGCCGAAACCTCTTCTCATTTCTATTTCCTGCCTCAGCACATTATCCTCCTCTTTTCTGTCTTGGTGATGTCACTGAATCTTGTCATCTCCAAATTCAAAATAATATCATTCAGCCATTTCCCATTAGCATTTTTAAAAATAAATTTAAAGTGCCCAATTCTTTTTTTTGCCAATTAAGGGGCAATTTCGCGTGGCCAATCCACTTTGGGTTGTGGGGGTGAAACCCACGCAAATACAGGTGCTATTGGGAGAAAGTGTGTCAGTGGGATTAGTTTGGGATTGATACAGGGCAATGGGGAGAGAGTGTGTCAATGGGATTAATTTGGGATTGATACAGGGCTATGGGGAGAGAGCGGGGCAGTGGGATTAGTTTGGAATTGATACAGGGCTATGGGGAGAGAGTGTGTCAATGGGATTAGTTTGGAATTGATACAGGGCTGTGAGTAGAGAGTGGGGCAGAGGGACTAGTTTGGGATTGATACAGGGCTATGGGGAGAGTGTGTCAATGGGATTAGTTTGGGATTGATACAGGGCTATGGGGAGAGAGTGTGTCAATGGGATTAATTTGGGATTGATACAGGGCTATGGGGAGAGAGTGTGTCAATGGGATTAGTTTGGAATTGATACAGGGCTATGGGGAGAGAGTGTGTCAATGGGATTAGTTTAGAATTGATACAGGGCCATGGGGAGAGAGTGTGTCAATGGGATTAGTTTGGAATTGATACAGGGCTGTGAGTAGAGAGTGGGGCAGTGGGACTAGTTTGGGATTGATACAGGGCTATGGGGAGAGAGTGTGTCAATGGGATTAGTTTGGAATTGATACAGGGCTGTGAGTAGAGAGTGGGGCAGTGGGACTAGTTTGGGATTGATACAGACTATGGGGAGAGTACAGGCAGTGGGATTAATTTGGGATTGATATCGGACAATGGGGAGTGAACGGGATAGTGGGATTATTTTGGGATTGCTATCGGACAATGGGAGTGAACGGGATAGTGGGATTATTTTGGGATTGATATCGGACAATGGGAGTGAACGGGATAGTGGGATTATTTTGGGATTGCTATCGGACAATGGGATTGATCGGGTAGTGGGATTAATTTGGGATTGATACAGGGATATACCAACAATCTATTTGGTGCTTTTAGCACAAATAAAACATCCTGAGATGCTTTGCAGGAAATATCTAAAACAAAATATGACAACAATCCACGTAAAAAGAAAAGCAGGTTTACATTTAGAAAACGCTTTTTACCGCTGGGATATCTCAAAGCATTTCCCAGCCAATGAAGTAGTTTTTGAAGTACGGTCACTGTTTGAAATGAGAGTCGATACACATTCAGCAAACCTCCACAAACAGTACGGAGATAGTAACCCGATCGTCTGTCCTTGTGATGTTGATGGGGGATAAATATTGGCCACCGGGGAGAACTCTCTTCTGCAGTATAATGCCATTGGATATTTTGTGTCCTCTTGAGGAGTTAGATGGGGGTCACGGTGTAACATTTCAACTGAAAGATAGCATCTCTGACACTACTGTGCTCCCTCAGTACTGGACTGGAGGGTCAGCTTTGATTTCTGGAGTAGGACTGGAATCCAGTAACTTGTGATTCAGAGGCAGGAATGAAGTCTGTCAATGTCGTGGAAGAGGAAGTAGTTGGCCGTGGTGATGGTGCAGGTATGTGATGTATTCAGAGTCCTGTGTGGTTACTGGAGGGAAAATCATGCCTTGGGTGTGATGTACACCTGGCCTCTCTGGCAGGCCATACTGCAGTTGCACACCCTCGTGTTCCACTCAGTTGGTTGCTGCTTCTCACAGTTGAGCTATACCCAATCACACACCACTGTTTCACTTCAGTGAAATCTCACTGACAACACCAGAATCATACACCGCAGAGGCTTGTGGATTATTTCCCGTTACTAATCTTTCAGGATGTCCCATCCTGCCTCTGACATTCTTTATGACTAATTTAATGACATGGCACCTATTTGAATAATTTCTGGCTGTATATCCGTATCCGGTGTCAGGAGATATTCACTTGTAAAGAATATCCTTTCCTACCTGGTCTGTGTAAATGTGGAACTGGTCAAGAGGCCTCAATGAGATGTGAGTCGTCAAAACTGCAATAGCTTGTTTCTTTAATTAATTGAATCAAACTTCCACCACCTGCCACGGTGGGATTCGAACAGCAGTTACAGACCTTAGACAAGGTGCACTGTGGACGGTTAAATCCGATTCACAGAAGTGTCAGAGTAGAGCTGAACACTTTGAGTGAGACCAGAGTCAGTGTAGAGGGAGCTTTACTATCTAATCCTATACTGTACCTGCCTGGGGAGTGTTTGGAGGGGCAGTGTAAAGGGAACTTTATTATAATAACTTGCATTTATATTCTGCCGCTAACCTGTGCTAACGAGTCTGAGTGAGCCAGTGTGAACATTCTGATCTGCAGCTTGTTGCTGCGAGCATAAAGCTTCCAGTTTAACACAGACAGGAAGAATGTGCTGGAACTGATTACGTTTCCGTTATGTGGGCTAAGCTGTTTCCCCTCACTGCCTGCAGGAAGACTGGGCGATAGGCTTGTTATAAAACTGCGGCAAAGCTGCATTGAGCTCTTTACTATAACCTCAACATTCTGATAACTTTCAATGCATGTCTGATGGACATGTTTTGCTTCTGCTGTGTATGTTTGCCTGATGAATTGCTACTGTGTGTTTTAGGAAGAGGGGTAGAGTTGGGGTTAGAGACTGGGCATTGAGTTAGTTTGAAGTGCATACGTGAGCACAAACTAGGGATGAGATGGTGAAGATCTATGTGCTGCTCTCTGCGAACCGAAGAGCCTCGTGTTAAATTCCCCTGAGGGAAACCGTGGTAATCAGTAGATAAACTGCACATGACGCTTTTGGGGTGAAATCCTTTTGCTGACTCCAATTCCAAATTGTTCAATTTAAATTGCTAACCCTTTTACAACAACCCTGGGCGGAATGCTCCGACGTCGAGATGAGATCGGGATCGGACGGAGAATAGCTTCCGCCGACGGATTCGGGGCGGGTGTCAGTTTGACGCCGGTTCGCGATGCTCCTCCCCCTCCCAGTCGGCATCATCAGGACTCCTGCCATGCGCAGTTGGCGGGGTCATCGGCCAGCCCACCCCTGATGGGCCGAGTTCCCAACGGCGTGGGCCACGTGTGGTCCCAGTGGTCGGGATCCCGACGTGCTGGCTGTGGGATAGTGTTCAGCGCTGCCACACTCGTCCGGGATCTGTGCCGCTGGCCGGGGGGGGGGCTTCTGCAAATAATAATAATCTTTATTAGTGACAAGTAGGCTTACATTAACACTGCAATGAAGTTACTGTGAAAAGCCCCTAGTCGCCACACTCCGGCGCCTGTTCGGGTCACAGAGGGAGAATTCAGAATGTCCAATTCACCCAACAGCACGTCTTTCGGGACTTGTGGGAGGAAACCGGAGCACCCGGGGGAAACCCACGCAGACACGGGGAGAACGTGCAGACTCTGCACAGACAGTGACCCAAGCTGGGAATCGAACCCGGGACCCTGGCACTGTGAAGCAGCAGTGCTAACCACTGTGCTCCCATGCCGGGCCGGGGGGGGGAGTGGTGGGGGATGGACAGGGGGTGGGCTGTGGGGCCGGGGTGGGTGGGTTAGGGTTCTAGCACGGCCGGTGCCAAGTTTTCCGGGACTGCCTGGCCCGGAACCCGGTGATTCTCCCGCCGTTTTCGGCGCAATCCACAGGTGGTTGACGTGGCACCGGTGCTAGCCCCGCACTGGTACCGGAATTGGTGAGGGGTTCGCACCGATTTTCCCGTCGTGAACCATCCGCAGATTCTCTGTTGGCCCCGGCACTTAGCCGCTGGACGGGAGAATTCCGCCTCCTGATTTTAACTCGTCTTTATTTTTTCCTGTGATTTGCACAAGGAAACGTTTAGTGGCAATGAGAGCGAGGCTGCCAGTGCTCCATCCTCAACCTATCCCGTCAGCACCTCAATATCTCAACCGGTTCCTCCCGCACCAACATTTAACTTTTTATGTTAATCTTTATAAAGTCTTTTCTTTTTAAAAACACTTTTTTTTAAATTGAGAAACTTTGATTGAGTGCCGAGGGGTGAGGGGTGAGGGAAATCCAATTCTGGAATGTGCTGCCTGAACCACCTGAAGCGGGACCTGTGCTAACTTCAAAAGTGAATTGGAGAAATACCTGAAAAGGAAATGTAACCGGGCTCAGGTGACAGAATAGAGAGAATGCGACTAATTGGGCAGCTCACCCAGGGACGCAGCACACACAGGACGGGTGAATGGATGTACTCCCATTCTATGATTCTGGGCTATTTAGCTGTAGACCTCTAAATCCCAATCATTCCCATTCCCAGCTGTGATGTAGATTGGTAGCTGCTTTGCATATTTAACTAATCACAGAATTTACAGTGCAGAAGGAGGCCATTCGGCCCATCGAGTCTGCACCGGCTCTTGGAAAGAGCACCCTACCCAAGCCCACACCTCCACCCTAACCCCACTAAGGGCAATTGTGGACACTAAGGGCAATTTATCATGGCCAATCCACCTAACCCGCACATCTTTGGACTGTGGGAGGAAACCGGAGCACCCGGAGGAAACCCACGCAGACACGGAGGATGTGCAGACTCCGCACAGACAGTGACCCAAGCTGGAATCGAACCTGGGACCCTGGAGCTGTGAAGCAATTGTGCTATCCACAATGCTACCGTGCTGCCCTTATGCTGGTTCTGTACATTAGGTAAGCTATAAAGCCAGGAAAATCCTCCCTAACCATACGTACTAAATGAAAGGCGGAGATCTTAACACAAGTAACCAGAAATTTTGGAAAGCGGTAGGTTAAGTAGCAGCATCAAGGAGGAGAGAGAGGTGGGGCGGGAATTCCAGAGCTTTGGAGCCGAGCACCCAGAGGCACGGATATTACTGGTGGTGTGAAGGAAATGGGATGTCCATAGTCCTTTGCAGATATTAAAAATCCAGGATTATAGTCTCTGTACTTGAATAGAAATACCTGCATAGTATCTTTTTCTAAATATAATCTAAATTTATAATGTACGCATTAGAAGGCGTATTCATGGTATTCAGGCGCATTAGAACATAGAACATAGAACATAGAACAATACAGCGCAGTACAGGCCCTTCGGCCCACGATGTTGCACCGAAACAAAAGCCATCTAACCTACACTATGCCATTATCATCCATATGTTTATCCAATAAACTTTTAAATGCCCTCAATGTTGGCGAGTTCACTACTGTAGCAGGTAGGGCATTCCACGGACTCACTACTCTTTGCGTAAAGAACCTACCTCTGACCTCTGTCCTATATCTATTACCCCTCAGTTTAAAGTTATGTCCCCTTGTGCCAGCCATATCCATCCGCGGGAGAAGGCTCTCACTGTCCACCCTATCCAACCCCCTGATCATTTTGTATGCCTCTATTAAGTCTCCTCTTAACCTTCTTCTCTCCAACGAAAACAACCTCAAGTCCGTCAGCCTTTCCTCATAAGATTTTCCCTCCATACCAGGCAACATCCTGGTAAATCTCCTCTGCACCCGCTCCAAAGCCTCCACGTCCTTCCTATAATGCGGTGACCAGAACTGTACGCAATACTCCAAATGCGGCCGGACCAGAGTTCTGTACAGCTGCAACATGACCTCCCGACTCCGGAACTCAATCCCTCTACCAATAAAGGCCAACACTCCATAGGCCTTCTTCACAACCCTATCAACCTGGGTGGCAACTTTCAGGGATCTATGTACATGGACACCTAGATCCCTCTGCTCATCCACACTTTCAAGAACTTTACCATTAGCCAAATATTCCGCATTCCTGTTATTCCTTCCAAAGTGAATCACCTCACACTTCTCTACATTAAACTCCATTTGCCACCTCTCAGCCCAGCTCTGCAGCTTATCTATATCCCTCTGTAACCTGCTACATCCTTCCACACTATCGACAACACCACCGACTTTAGTATCGTCTGCAAATTTACTCACCCACCCTTCTGCGCCTTCCTCTAGGTCATTGATAAAAATGACAAACAGCAACGGCCCCAGAACAGATCCTTGTGGTACTCCACTTGTGACTGTACTCCATTCTGAACATTTCCCATCAACCACCACCCTCTGTCTTCTTTCAGCTAGCCAATTTCTGATCCACATCTCTAAATCACCCTCAATCCCCAGCCTCCGTATTTTTTGCAATAGCCTACCGTGGGGAACCTTATCAAACGCTTTGCTGAAATCCATATACACCACATCAACTGCTCTACCCTCGTCTACCTGTTCAGTCACCTTCTCAATGAACTCAATAAGGTTTGTGAGGCATGACCTACCCTTCACAAAGCCATGCTGACTATCCCTGATCATATTATTCCTATCTAGATGATTATAAATCTTGTCCCTTATAATCCCCTCCAAGACTTTACCCACTACAGACGTGAGGCTCACCGGTCTATAGTTGCCGGGGTTGTCTCTGCTCCCCTTTTTGAACAAAGGGACCACATTTGCTGTCCTCCAGTCCTCTGGCACTATTCCTGTAGCCAATGATGACATAAAAATCAAAGCCAAAGGTCCAGCAATCTCTTCCCTGGCCTCCCATAGAATCCTAGGATAAATCCCATCAGGTCCCGGGGACTTATCTATTTTCAGCCTGTCCAGAATTGCCAACACCTCTTCCCTACGTACCTCAATGCCATCTATTCTATTAGCCTGGGGCTCAGCATTCTCCTCCACAACATTATCTTTTTCCTGAGTGAATACTGACGAAAAATATTCATTTAGTATCTCGCCTATCTCTTCAGACTCCACACACAATTTCCCATCCCTGTCCTTGACTGGTCCTACTCTTTCCCTAGTCATTCGCTTATTCCTGACATACCTATAGAAAGCTTTTGGGTTTTCCTTGATCCTTCCTGCCAAATACTTCTCATGTCCCCTCCTTGCTCGTCTTAGCTCTCTCTTTAGATCCTTCCTCGCTACCTTGTAACTATCCATCGCCCCAACCGAAACTTCACACTTCATCTTCACATAGGCCTTCTTCTTCCTCTTAACAAGAGATTCCACTTCCTTGGTAAACCACGGTTCCCTCGCTCGACGCCTTCCTCCCTGTCTGACCGGTACATACTTATCAAGAACACGCAGTAGCTGATCCTTGAACAAGCCCCACTTATCCAGTGTGCCCAACACTTGCAGCCTACCTCTCCACCTTATCCCCCCCAAGTCACGTCTAATGGCATCATAATTGCCCTTCCCCCAGCTATAACTCTTGCCCTGCGGTGTATACTTATCCCTTTCCATTATTAACGTAAACGTCACCGAATTGTGGTCACTGTCCCCAAAGTGCTCTCCTACCTCCAAATCCAACACCTGGCCTGGTTCATTACCCAAAACCAAATCCAACGTGGCCTCGCCTCTTGTTGGCCTGTCAACATATTGTTTCAGGAAACCCTCCTGCACACACTGTACAAAAAACGACCCATCTATTGTACTCTAACTATATATTTTCCAGTCAATATTTGGAAAGTTAAAGTCTCCCATAATAACTACCCTGTTACTTTCGCTCATATCCAGAATCATCTTCGCCATCCTTTCCTCTACATCCCTAGAACTATTAGGAGGCCTATAAAAAACTCCCAACAGGGTGACCTCTCCTTTCCTGTTTCTAACTTCAGCCAATACTACCTCGGAAGAAGAGTCCCCATCTAGCATCCTCTCCGCCACCGTAATACTGCTCTTGACTAGCAGCGCCACACCTCCCCCTCTTTTGCCTCCTTCTCTGAGCTTACTAAAACACCTAAACCCCGGAACCTGCAACATCCATTCCTGTCCCTGCTCTATCCATGTCTCCGAAATGGCCACAACATCGAAGTCCCAGGTACCAACCCACGCTGCCAGTTCCCCTACCTTGTTTCGTATACTCCTGGCATTGAAGTAGACACACTTCAAACCACCTACCTGAACGCTGGCCCCCTCCTGCGACGTCAAATCTGTGCTCCTGACCTCTATACTCTCATTCTCCCTTACCCTAAAACTACAATCCAGGTTCCCATGCCCCTGCTGCATTAGTTTAAACCCCCCCAAAGAGCACTAACAAATCTCCCCCCCAGGATATTTGTGCCCCTCAGGTTCAGATGTAGACCATCCTGTCTGTAGAGGTCCCACCTTCCCCAGAAAGAGCCCCAGTTATCCAAAAATCTGAAACCCTCCCGCCTGCACCATCCCTGTAGCCACGTGTTTAAATGCTCTCTCTCCCTATTCCTCATCTCACTATCACGTGGCACGGGCAACAACCCAGAGATAACAACTCTGTTTGTTCTAGTTCTGAGCTTCCATCCTAGCTCCCTGAAAGCCTGCCTGACATCCTTGTCCCCTTTCCTACCTATGTCGTTGGTGCCAATGTGGACCACGACTTGGGGCTGCTCCCCCTCCCCCCTAAGGACCCGGAAAACACGATCCGAGACATCACGTACCCTTGCACCTGGGAGGCAACATACCAAACGTGAGTCTCTCACGCTCCCACAAAATCTCCTATCTGTGCCCCTGACTATAGAGTCCCCAATTACTAATGCTCTGCTCCTCTGCATTGATTTGTATTCAAGGGTTAATCTGGCGAGCATCTTCAAATATAAGCCAAAAATGTTGTTCTGGAGTTTCAGCTTGGCAGATGACATTGAATGTGTCCAGTTTTCATCATTGTGGTCCAGTAACAAAATTCAGTGCCGATTTTAGAAAAAATTCATCTTGAAATATTAACATAAAAATAAGAATTGTATCAAGTTATTTATGGCGCCGTTTGCTTGGAGTTACAGCGATTCCCATGAACAGACCCTTCAGAAAGTGAGATCTGTTTCCTGTTTTAAGCTGGTCCTGAGAATTGACAGTCACCTGACAGGAAACCATGTCGATGAATGGGACTAAACACATCACCACTTTCAGACGTGCAACCAATTTTACAAACCTGAGCAACTCCAATTCAGAGTTAAACATTTCTGCTTTGTAACCTTGCACGGCCTGGATTTTGGGCCTGATAAAATTGGACATCTTAAATTCACTTTAAATCAAACTGCAGTCAACCTCAGGCAGGCTGTTGGGAATTCAGACTTGACCAAGACAACTGCACTACACTCCGATAAACTGCCAGGACAAGTCTGGACCTGCCTTGTCAACCACCCATCGGGAGATAATCGGTTCGATTGATGTGCATCGAATTGTTTTTGAGTTGCCGAAATGGAGCCAGACTTTCAGATGTCCAGACATCCCGCCATGCTGTGTCCGTGTGCAAAAGGTTACGTACGAGTAACACCACCGAAGGTGGACACCATGGGGCAGGCTATCATACCCTAAGCGGTCATTATCTAATCTATTGGTTGTTGGGACATCCTCCCGAGGCCTCATTGGCCAAAGGCCATAGAGGTTTCTGGAAAGATGCAAAGGGAGGGGGATAAAGCTAGTCACGCGAGACACCCCCCCGCGAAGTCTCGGCGTGGAGGTGACCGTGACCATTGTGACGGCTGACCAGAGAAGGAAGGAAGCAGCCAGCGAGACCCACCTTTGCGTCGATGACCCTGAGGAACACGAGTCTCCGAGAATCGGACCCGCGGCTCAGCCAAGCTCATCAACAAATGGGAATGGTCATAGTGATTATTATTGGGTTAATTTAAGGGTTAATACTATTGTACTGAATAAACTCGGTTTGATTTGATACTTGGTTTGACCTTTGTTCACCTTGTCATTAAAGACATCTGGGTAAAACTTTGATCAATAAACTGGTCAAAGTATCTGAGGTTTTACACAGACAGCAGCTTTGTGCCGAGATTTTGCTAAAGACGGAGACGGTGAGTTCCCCTTCAGAAGAACATCTTCATATTTACAAAATGTTTGATTCTCGTTGGGGTAAATCGGCTCGGGATAAGAGATTCTCTCCTCGACTTTGCCCCGCCCTCTCGTTTTCCATTTTGAACAGGTATTTTGTATCTGGCTTCATGGTAGAATCCTTGAAAAGCACTCAAAATAATGGAAAATCTGGGTGTCCGGGTACAGAGGGATCTGGGTGTCTGGGTACAGAGGGACCTGGGTGTCCGGGTACAGAGGGATCCGGGTGTCCGGGTACAGAGGGATCCGGGTGTCCGGGTACAGAGGGACCTGGGTGTCCGGGTACAGAGGGATCTGGGTGTCCGGGTACAGAGGGACCTGGGTGTCCGGGTACAGAGGGATCTGGGTCCCCGGGTACAGAGGGACCTGGGTGTCCGGGTACAGAGGGACCTGGGTGTCCGGGTACAGAGGGACCTGGGTGTCCGGGTACAGAGGGACCTGGGTGTCCGGGTACAGAGGGATCCGGGTGTCCGGGTACAGAGGGACCTGGGTGTCCGGGTACAGAGGGATCTGGGTGTCCGGGTACAGAGGGACCTGGGTGTCCGGGTACAGAGGGATCTGGGTCCCCGGGTACAGAGGGACCTGGGTGTCCGGGTACAGAGGGACCTGGGTGTCCGGGTACAGAGGGACCTGGGTGTCCGGGTACAGAGGGATCTGGGTGTCCGGGTACAGAGGGATCCGGCTGTCCGGGTACAGAGGGATCCGGCTGTCCGGGTACAGAGGGATCTGGGTGTCCGGGTACAGAGGGATCTGGGTGTCCGGGTACAGAGGGATCCGGCTGTCCGGGTACAGGGGGATCCGGGTGTCCGGGTACAGGGGGATCCGGGTGTCCGGGTACAGGGGGATCCGGGTGTCCGGGTACAGGGGGATCCGGGTGTCCGGGTACAGGGGGATCCGGGTGTCCGGGTACAGGGGGATCCGGGTGTCCGGGTACAGGGGGATCCGGGTGTCCGGGTACAGGGGGATCCGGGTGTCCGGGTACAGGGGGATCCGGGTGTCCGGGTACAGGGGGATCCGGGTGTCCGGGTACAGGGGGATCCGGGTGTCCGGGTACAGGGGGATCCGGGTGTCCGGGTACAAGGGGATCCGGGTGTCCGGGTACAGGGGGATCCGGGTGTCCGGGTACAGGGGGATCCGGGTGTCCGGGTACAGGGGGATCCGGGTACAGGGGGATCCGGGTGTCCGGGTACAGGGGGATCCGGGTGTCCGGGTACAGGGGGATCCGGGTGTCCGGGTACAGGGGGATCCGGGTGTCCGGGTACAGGGGGATCCGGGTGTCCGGGTACAGGGGGATCCGGGTGTCCGGGTACAGGGGGATCCGGGTGTCCGGGTACAGGGGGATCCGGGTGTCCGGGTACAGGGGGATCCGGGTGTCCGGGTACAGGGGGATCCGGGTGTCCGGGTACAGGGGGATCCGGGTGTCCGGGTACAGGGGGATCCGGGTGTCCGGGTACAGGGGGATCCGGGTGTCCGGGTACAGGGGGATCCGGGTGTCCGGGTACAGGGGGATCCGGGTGTCCGGGTACAGGGGGATCCGGGTGTCCGGGTACAGGGGGATCCGGGTGTCCGGGTACAGGGGGATCCGGGTGCCCTGGTACAGGGGGATCCGGGTTTCCGGGTACAGAGGGATCTGGGTGCCCGGGTACAGAGGGATCTGGGTCCCCGGGTACAGAGGGATCTGGGTGTCCGGGTACAGAGGGATCTGGGTGTCCGGGTACAGAGGGATCTGGGTGCCCAGGTACAGAGAAATCTCCGAAGTTGATTCTGTGGTATTCTCCACACCAACAAGCTGGGTCAATGAATATATTCAAGGCTGAGATGGACGACAAGGGAATCGAGGTTTGGGGGAACAGGCAGCAAAGTGGAGTTAAGGCCCCAGTCAGATCAGCCATGATTGTGTTAAATGGCAGAGCAGCCTGGAGGGGCCAAATGGCCTTGTTCCTATTTCTTGTGTTCTCATCTCTTTCCCCCCCCCCCCCCCCCCCCCCCCCAAACCACCATTCTCCACCTCTGCATCATTCTCATTTCAGATCTGATTCAACTCACCTCCTGACTCCCCAAAGCCTGCCCACCATCTACAAGGCACAAGTCTGAAGCACGATGGAATACTCCCCACTTATCTGTGGGCCATTTTCCTGTGTTAAAGGTGCTATATAAATGTACACTGTTGACTGAAACTAGGTTTCACAGTTTGCTGAATTGCACAGGAAGAGTTGCTTTGTCTGGCTGCTAATTGGGCTGTCTTGTGTTCTATCCCTGCTGGAGGTGCAGCCGCTGAGTTACAATGGTTTTATTGTGTTGGAGACAAATTGCAAAAGGCTGGGTTTGCAGTGAGGATAGTGCTGGTTCCTGTCGGACTAGTGACTGTTTACACAGCAGAGCCTGAAGGTTCAACCTGATTTTGTGCCCAGCCTTCCTCATGACTGTTTACCTTGTGGGTACAACTCGACCTTATATGGACTCTTAATCCTGACAGCTGCCGTGTGTGGGAGAGGGAATCGGCTCTGCAACGGGGGGAGTGACAAATCACATTTACTCAGTGTTCAGACATATGAAAAAATCATTAAAACATTATCTTCATTTAATGGCTATAATTTCTGCAATTTTTCTCAAACCATTTCCTTCAAGTATTAAAATATTTGCCTTGGGTCACGTGTGGAGAATTTCATAATTTTTCCCATAAAAGGAAATGTGTTTCCACTTGAGTTGCTGTCCTGACGTTTTGTTTATAAATCGTGTCCAAAACTCAGGAGAAGGAGCTGCTTGAGGCTGTAAGCCTGAGGCCTCTGGGCGTGGGTTCTGAGGGTTCACCTTTTAGTTGTCTGGCCAAAGGATCCCCCTTTTGCCACACACTATGTGGGATCTTACTGTGCAATATGATAGTGTCCAGGTGATCTGCTTTTGGTGATGTTGATAGATAAATATTGACCAGGGCACTGAGGAAAACTCTACTGGTTGTCTTCAAATTATCCATGGGATCGGTGTCGTGTTGGACTTGAACTCTCCTCTGGTACCTCCAAAATCACAACATCTGATTTTAAAATCCTACAGTCTCTGAATGGATAGTTTGAGAACAACCTCTTCACCCTCTCTTCCTCGCATACCTTGCTGAATTCAGTGTTAGCCTTGGCTCAGTGGGCAGCACTCCCTTTTTGTTTTGTACCCGAGTCAGAAGACCACAAGTTCAAATCCTGCTCCAAGTATGTTGATGGCACCATTTATAAATAGTAGTGGCATCAATAGATTTCTGTTGTTTATAGATGATCTGATGATAATGGTAGGGAA
This sequence comes from Scyliorhinus torazame, assembly GCF_047496885.1. Lineage (NCBI taxonomy): Eukaryota > Metazoa > Chordata > Chondrichthyes > Carcharhiniformes > Scyliorhinidae > Scyliorhinus > Scyliorhinus torazame. The sequence continues at coordinate 224,126,214 of NC_092718.1, forward strand.
AGATTTCAGAATTGGGAGAATGCCCAGTCGCCCATTCATTATATAGGTATTTCCCTCCATCTCCCCCAGCCCCCAGGGCGATACGGTAGCACAGTGGTTGGCACTGTTGCTTCACAGTGCCAGGGTTCGATTCCCAGCTTGGGCCACTGTCTGTGCGGAGTCTGCATGTTCTCCCCTTGCCTGCGTGGGTTTCCTCCGGGTGCTCCGGTTTCCTCCCACAAGTCCCGAAAGACGTGCTGTTAGGTGAATTGGACATTCTGAATTCTCCCTCTGTGCACCCGAACAGGCGCCGGAATGTGGCGACTCGGGGATTTTCACAGTAACTTCATTGCACTATTTTGACTGCCCTTAACCTGATGCCCATCTGTTCCGCCCAAATCTACCCACATTTTTACTTTTACTGAAGTCCCTGTCCAAATGCAGTGAGACCCGGACAATATCCAGGCTTGGGCTGACAAGTGGCAAGTTACATTCACGCCACACAAGTGCCGACAATGACCATCTCCTACAACAGAGGATCTAACCATCATCCCGTGATATTCAATGGCTTTACCATTGTTAAATTCTATCACGATCAACATCCTGGGGGTTACCATTGACCAGAAACTGAACTGGACTAGCCATGGGGCTGGTTTAGCACAGGGCTAAATCGCTGGCTTTGAAAGCAGACCAAGGCAGGCGAGCAGCACGGTTCAATTCCCGTACCAGCCTCCCCGAACAGGCGCCGGAATGTGGCGACTAGGGGCTTTTCACAGTAACTTCATTTGAAGCCTACTTGTGACAATAAGCGATTTTCATTTCATTTTCATACTGTGGCTACCAGAGCAGGTCAGAGGCTGGGAATCCTGCAGCGAGTAACTCACCCCCTGACTCCCCAAAGCCTGCCCACCATCTACAAGGCACAAGTCAGAAGCACGATGGAATACTCCCCACTTATCTGGAAGAGTTGATCTCCAACAACTCACAAGAAACTTGACACCATTGAGGAGATAGCAGTTCTGCTTGATTGGCACCCCATCCACTTTCACTCCCTCCACCACCAATGCACAGTGGAGCAATATGTGTGCCCCATCCACCAGATGCACTGCAGTAACTCACCAAGGCTCCTTCAACAGCAGCTTCCAAACCCGTGACCACTACCATCTCAGAAGTTCAAGGGCAGCAGATACCTGGGAACCCCACCACCTGGAAGTTCCCCTCAAAGCCACTCGCCATCCTGACTGGGAAATATATCGCCAGACCTTCACTGTCACTGGGTCAAAATCCTGGAACTCACTCCCTAACAGCACAGTGGATGTACCTACACCATAGGGACTGCAGCGGTTCTAGAACGCAGCTCACCACCACCTTCACAAGGGCAATTGGGGATGGGTAATAAATGCTGGTCTAGTCAGTGAAGCCCACATCCCAAAAACAAATAAAACATCTATGTACACTGAAACCATCAATCTCCATGAAGACCATGTTTAGGGGCTGTTTAGCACAGGGCTAAATCGCTGGCTTTGAAAGCAGACCAAGGCAGGCCAGCAGCACGGTTCAATTCCCGTAACAGCCTCCCCGAACAGGCGCCGGAATGTGGCGACTCGGGGCTTTTCACAGTAACTTCATTTGAAGCCTACTTGTGACAATAAGCGATTTTCATTTCATTTTTCATTTTCATGTTGCATTTCCCATAATATTTAGATACATTTTTATTGTGGTATATATGAGCCTTTAATCTCTTGGGCCCTGGGATTAATCATGTTGTGTATATGGGATGACTCTTGCAGAGAACTTCAGACCAGTGTATGAGTTTAATTGACCCACGATGACTGACCAGTTCCCATCCAGCTGCCTTTCGCCTCACCTTGAACTTTTTAAAACATATTTTTATTCGAGTTTTTCCATTTTTTACAAATACCGCAACAAGTTCAGAAAATGACACGAGAATGGCAACATAGTTGGTTTTTAGACTTAGTGCCTCCAACTAAACAATATATATATATTTTTTAATAAGCTAGAGAATAGGGGGGAGGAGAAGGCCAGGTAAACATGATTGCATGACGCTCACCATCACATACCGAATTCAAAACGGTGCTACATATCTTGTGGAAATCCTTGTAGGAGCAAGTCAGGCAAAGGGGAAGCTATAAACTTGAGATAGGGATCCCAAACATTTTGGAATATGTCCAATTTAGAACGGAATGTGCAAGTAAGGAATTCCATACGGATACAATCCATAATTTTATGCCAATTTTGAATTGAGGGATACTTAATAATCCAGGAGCAAAGCATGTTCTTCATGCTGCAACGGTTAGAATATTATAAGGCCTTTTTTCATTAACGTCAAATCATCCTCCTATCTGAGAGCCCCAGAGTTAAGAATAAAGGATCAAATTCTTAGTCCGTATCGAACATCTTCTCCAGCTCTTTAAGTACACCAGACCAATAGGATTGAATTTTTACACGACTACACAGTGTATATAGTCATCCTTGACCACCTGGCACTTGGGCACACTGAAGATATAGCATGGGATTCAGGGAGAATTAGCAGTTTGGATCAGAAACTGGCTAGCTGGAAGAAGACAAAGGGTGGTGATTGATGGGAAGTGTTCAGACTGGAGTCCAGTTATTAGTGGTGTACCACAAGGATCTGTTTTGGGGCCACTGCTGTTTGTCATTTTTATAAATGACCTGGAGGAGGGCGTAGAAGGATGGGTGAGTAAATTTGCAGATGACACTAAAGTCGGTGGCGTTGTGGACAGTGCGGAAGGATGTTACAAGTTACAGAGAGACATAGATAAGCTGCAGCGCTGGGCTGAGAGGTGGCAAATGGAGTTTAATGCAGAAAAGTGTGAGGTGATTCATTTTGGAAGGAATAACAGGAAGTCGGAGTACTGGGCTAATGGTAAGATTCTTGGCAGTGTGGATGAGCAGAGAGATCTCGGTGTCCATAGATCCCTGAAAATTGCCACTCCGGTTGAGAGGGTTGTTAAGAAGGCGTACGATGTGTTAGCCTTTATTGGTAGAGGGATTGAGTTTCGGAGCCATGAGGTCATGTTGCAGCTGTACAAAACTCTGGTGCGGCCGCATTTGGAGTATTGCGTGCAATTCTGGTCGCTGCATTATAGGAAGGATGTGGAAACATTGGAAAGGGTGCAGAGGAGATTTACCAGAATGTTGCCTGGTATGGAGGGAAGATCTTATGAGGAAAGGCTGAGGGACTTGAGGCTGTTTTCGTTAGAGAGAAGAAGGTTAAGAGGTGACTTAATTGAGGCATACAAGATGATCAGAGGATTGGATAGGGTGGACAGTGAGAGCCTTTTTCCTCGGATGGTGAAGTCTAGCATGAGGGACATAGCTTTAAATTGAGGGGAGATAGATAGAAGACAGATGTCAGAGGTAGGTTCTTTACTCAGAGAGTAGTAAGGGCGTGGAATGCCCTGCCTGCAACAGTAGTAGACTCGCCAACACTAAGGGCATTCAAATGGTCATTGGATAGACATATGGACGATAAGGAAATAGTGTAGATGGGCTTTAGAGTGGTTTTACAGGTCGGCGCAACATCGAGGGCCGAAGGGCCTGTACTGCGCTGTAATGTTCTATGTTCTATAGCAGGATCAAACCTGTGTTTCAAGCCTTGTGTGATTTGCAGACGGTGTCATATTTTGAACTGAATCTCCTTTGTTTTATTACAGACTGAAATTTTATTGGCAGATTCCCATATATTACCCCAGGTCTCCTCATCAATATTGACTGCAAGAACTCTCTCCCAATCCCGCAGCGTTTCTCAACTGTCACAAAGTGTCATTACGGGCAGCACGGTAGCATTGTGGATAGCACAATTGCTTCACAGCCCCAGGGTCCCAGGTTCGATTCCCGGCTCGGGTCACTGTCTGTGCGGAGTCTGCACATCCTCCCCGTGTCTGCGTGGGTTTCCTCCGGGTGCTCCGGTTTCCTCCCACAGTCCAAAGATGTGCAGGTTAGGTGGATTGGCCGTGATAAATTGCCCTTAGTGTCCAAAATCGCCCTTAGTGTTGGGTGGGGTTACTGGGTTATGGGGATAGGGTGGAGGTGTTGACCTTGGGTAGGGTGCTCTTTCCAAGAGCCGGTGCAGACTCGATGGGCCGAATGGCCTCCTTCTGCACTGTAAATTCTATGTAAAATTCTATGATCATGGCTGATCATCCAACTCAATATCCTAATCCCACTTCCCCATATCCTTTGATCCCCTTCACCCTACTTGCTACATCTGCTTCTTGAAAACATGCAATGTTTTGGCCTCAACTACTTCCTGTGGTAACAAATTCCACAGGCTAACCACTCTCTGGGTGAAGAGATTTCTCCTCATCTCTGTCCTAAATGGTTTATCCCAGAACCTCAGACTCCGGACACACCCAACATCGGGAACATCCTTGTTGTATCAACCCCGTCTAGTCCTGAATTTTATAGATTTCTATGAGGGCCCACCTCATTCTTCTGAACTCCAGCGAATAGATGCTCTGCAGGAACTTGCCAAGGCTCCTTCGACAATACCTTCCAAACCCACGACCACTACCACCTAGAAGGACAAGAGCAGCAGATACCTGGGAACCCACCACCTGGAGGTTCCCCTCCAAGTCACTCACCGTCCTGACTGGGAAATATATCGGCCGTTCCTTCACTGTCGCTGGGGCAACATCCTGGAACCCCCTCCCTAACAGCACAGTGGGTGTACCTACACCTCAGGGACTGCAGCGGTTCAAGAAGGCAGCTCACCACCACCTTCTGGAGGGCAATTAGGGATGGGCAATAAATGCCGGCCTAACCAGCGACGCCCACATCCCGCAAATTAATTTTTAAAAATCCTTTATTTTATGTATTTTAAGAAGGAGCTTGAGCTTCTTTACTCAAATCAATTCCCTTTCTGATGTGGCCCGCTCTATTTTGTGGGAGGCATGCAAAGCTGGTTTAGCAAAGTGGGCTAAACAGCTGGCTCATAATGCAGAACAAGGCCAGCAGCGCGGGTTCAATTCCCGTACCAGCCTCCCTGAACAGGCGCCGGAATGTGGCGACTAGGGGCTTTTCACAGTAACTTCATTGAAGCCTACTTGTGACAATAAGTGATGATTTATTTTATTTTATTTATTAAGCTTATGCTGGGAAGTTGCTTATTTCTTATGCAGTTAACAGAAGACTGAGAATGCTGGAAGCCAGCACCGGTTGGAGGCTGAATTCAGTGAAATCATAACCGGCAGATGTTGAGGGAGGTTTACACAGCTCGTGTGGCCTGTGATTCCTGGCCAATCAGCAGATTCCTTGCTGACCCACTGCCCAATCAGCAGATTCCTTGCTGACCCACTGCCCAATCAGCAGATTCCTTGCTGACCAACTGCCCAATCAGCAGATTCCTTGCTGACCAACTGCCCAATCAGCAGATTCCTTGCTGACCCACTGCCCAATCAGCAGATTCCTTGCTGACCCACTGCCCAATCAGCAGATTCCTTGCTGACCCACTGCCCAATCAGCAGATTCCTTACTGACCCACTGCCCAATCAGCAGATTCCTTGCTGACCCACTGCCCAATCAGCAGATTCCTTGCTGACCCACTGGCCGAGAGGAGTCTAAAACTTGCAAAGCAAAAATTGTATGAATTCGGGAACAAGCCAAGTAAATACTTAGCTTTTCTGACTAAGAAGAGGGCTGATTCTAGTGGTAGCAGACTAATTAAAACCAAAGACTTTTAACAGAGCTGTTCAGCATTTTTATGCTGAAGTGTATAGATTGGGCCAGTCCGGAGATGTACTGACACATATGCAGCCCTTCCGTTCTCCTAAGCTTCCTATGACCTTGGGCGATCAACAATTGGTTCTTAATCCTCCTATCCCTAAAATGGCCAGGCGCCATTAGGGGGCTCCAACTGGGTGAGAACCCTGGGCCGCATGGTTTTGGGTGTGCGTTTTACAGGGAATTTAAGGACCTGTTAATTGGTATGTCCTTTCATTCAAAGAACAAAGAAATGTACAGCACAGGAACAGGCCCTTCGGCCCTCCAAGCCCGTGCTGACCATGCTGCCCGACTAAACTACAATCTTCTACACTTCCTGGGTCCGTATCCCTCTATTCCCATCCTATTCATGTATTTGTCAAGATGCCCCTTAAATGTCACTATCGTCCCTGCTTCCACCACCTCCTCCGGTAGCGAGTTCCAGGCACCCACTACCCTCTGTGTAAAAAAACATGCCTCATACATCTACTCTAAACCTTGCCCCTCTCACCTTAAACCTATGCCCCCTAGTAATTGACCCCTCTACCCTGGGGAAAAGTCTCTGACTATCCACTCTGTCTATGCCCCTCATAAATTTGTAGACCTCTATCAGGTCACCCCTCAACCTCCGTCGTTCCAGTGAGAACAAACCGAGTTTATTCAACCGCTCCTCATAGCTAATGCCCTCTATACCAGGCAACATCCTGGTAAATCTCTTCTGCACCCTCTCTAAAGCCTCCACATCCTTCTGGTAGTGTAGCGACCAGAATTGAACACCATACTCCAAGTGTGGCCTAACTAAGGTTCTATACAGCTGCAACATGACTTGCCAATTCTTATACTCAATGCCCCGGCCAATGAAGGCAAGCATGCCGTATGCCTTCTTGACTACCTTCTCCACCTGTGTTGCCCCTTTCAGTGACCTGTGGACCTTAATTTGAGACAGATCAGTTACATCGACACGCCGGCAAATGAACATTTCCCTGATTTTGAAGGCAGGCCGGACCTCGGAAGGATGCGCTTTCTATTGGCCAATCTTGACCCTGAATGTTGATTGGAAATTGTTGTCTGAAGTGTTTCTGCGAAGTTTAGAGGGAATTCTCCCGCGTATCATTCAGGGGGACCAGACTGGGTTGGGTGAGCGTTAGACTGAAAATCTAAAGGTGCCTGGTTCAGTCCCAGGTTTCGCCATCTGACCGAGTGCTGGCTTTCCTCGCTATCTGTCAAGTTGCCCTGCCGTTCGGTGGCACGACGGCATAGTGGTTAGCACTGTTGCTTCACAGTGCCATGGACCCGGGTTCGATTCCCGGCTTGGGTCACTGTCTGTGCGGAGTCTGCACGTTCTCCCCGTGTCTGCGTGGGTTTCCTCCGGGTGCTCCGGTTTCCTCCCACAAGTCCCGAAAGACGTGCTGTTAGGTGAATTGGACATTCTGAATTCTCCCTCAGTGTACCCGAACAGGCGCCGGAATGTGGCAACTAGGGGATTTTCACAGTAACTTCATTGCAGTGTTAATGTAAGCCTACTTGTGACACTAAAGATTATTATTATTATTATGATGACTGTTTTGCCTGGAGTGTTGTATCCCTTGCAGATGTTGCCAATATTACTGTCTGCCAGGATCTTAAAGGAGATCAATGGAACGATATGTTCATTTATATGGAATAAAAAGATGCCTTGTTAGAAGTTTTAGCTCCCAGGTTCAAAGGGGAGTTTGGGGTCCCGAAAATTAGATTGTACCAATTAGCCTCTCATCTTAGATTTTTTTTAAAATTTAGTGTACCCAATTATTTTTTTCCAATTAAGGGGCAATTTAGCGTGGTCAATCCACCTACCCTGCACATCTTTGGGTTGTGGGAGGAAACCAGAGCACCCGGAGGAAACCCACGCACACACTGGGTGAAGTGCAAACTCCACACAGTCACCCTAGGCGGAATTGAGCCTGGGACCATGGCTCTGTGAGGCAGCAGTGCTAACCACTGTGTCAACATGCCGCCCCTATTTGTTTTCTTGTTATTTTATGGAGACTTTAGGTTGGATTCTGCTAGATGTGAAAATCCTATTATTTATTAATACTCTTCGACAGAGGAGGATGGTCTGTCCGTTAGAAGGGAGATCTAAAATGACTTGCGTTCTCTCCCATCCAAGGCAGCCTGGACTTCCCATTGGGTCTTATGGACCATGGAATCGATATTTGGAGAGATAGAAGTATATGTAGGCTGGAAGACGTGTGGTGCGTCCTTTGTCATCCTTCAAGTAACTATGCCAACAATTTGACATTACAAGGCACTCCTTTTTTTAGTATTTGCAACTCAGACTTTATCTTTAACAAGACAATCCCGCGCGTTGACACTTCTCTTTCCCAGGTAGAAAAAATAATCCTGGTTTCCGAGGTGCCTCAACAGTTAATTAGCAAGTTTTATGATCCCTTGTGTTCTAGATCCTGTGTTAGTAAATTGGGCACCTTCCGGTCCTGAGAAAAAAAGTCTCAGCAATGAATATTGATGAGGAGACATGGGACTGTATCGGATTATGCCAATAAAATCTCTGTGTGCTAGGATGAAGGAGACTAAATTCAAGATACTGCGCCACTTGAATATCACTTGAGACAGCGGTTTAATTCTACTATACCCCGATGTGCCTAAAGTGCCTGGTAGTCGAGGGTGATTATGTACACTGCGTATAGACCTGTGTCTAGATTCAATCCTATTGGTCTGATGTGGTTAAGGTGCTTGAGAGGATATTTGGTGGGGCTTCATAATTTTATCCTTTGTTTCTCATTCTGCGTCTTCCAGATAGGAGACGTATTGACGTTAATGAGAAAAGGCTGTGTAAGATCCGGACGTTTGCAGCTTGGAAAAATATTCTCTGCTCCTGGATCATTGACAAGTATCCTTCAATTCAAAATTGGCATAAAGTAGTCATGGAATGTATTCCTATGGAATTCCTGACACCTGTGCTCCGTTCTAAGTCTGATACATTCCATAAAGTGTGGGACCCCTATCTCATATTCCTGGGCTGCGCTTTATCTGACCTGCTCCCGTTGGGATTCCCATGAGTCATATTGCAAGTCGCGATCTCGCTTTGCACAAAGATGTGCATCTTGATAAATTATCCTATCATATTGATATGGTCTTCTCCTCTTTCACCCCCATTTTCTAACTGATCAGGTCTATAATTCGAGACACTAGTTCTTAAAGACTTGTTTGAATTTATCCTGTCTTTCTCTGTTTTTACGTTTGCAGCAATATTTGGCCTGTCCTGTACAGTTGTGTTTTGAAAATGTATTGCATTATTGGTTAAAAAAAAACTCGAATGAAAATTATATGTATATAAAAAAGAAATGGAAAGTCATTTTTTCAAAATGTGTTTAATTGCGAGCTTGGTGTTGTAGTGACCATGTTGCTGCTGTTTGGGCCTCTTTGTAAATCCGTTCCTATTCATTGATGGCTCAGAGAGATGGGGTATTGTTTTGTGTATGTTACAGCCATCACAAGACTGACTGCCACATTTCTTTCTCCTTGTGTTTTGTCTCGGAGCTGCAGACAGCATTAGCATCGGAATTGAGAAACCATTATCAGGCGCAGTGTCCCCAGTCAGACTGGGCATTGAAAGTTGTGCAGTCAGGGGTGACCCAGTTTATGATGATGTACCTAAATATTTGCAGATTATTTTAAACACCACATGGTCATTGATCATTTTCACATCGACAATAAGAATGTTTACAAGGGAATATGAAAAAAGTGTACAAATATTTTTCTTGGTTTACTGTCTGTTCCTGGGGTACAGTAATAGCATTTATGAAATTTACGTCTATGCTACCTCCAGACCAATTTCCTCCGTTGGCTAGTGAGTGTCACCTGTATCCAGTCTGAAAGTCAGCTTGACCTGTCCCCAATCCCAACTCAGACCAAGCTTTGTTAACCCCCCCCCTCGCCGTGTTTACTAACCTACATTGTCCTTGGCTGACTCGGATTCAGAGGTCCCATGCTTTGATGGACTAAACTGACTATTTAGGAGGCACACTGCATGCAGCAGAATCCCCAAGGCTGCCTGGTTTTGTGCCCAGGACACAAGTTTATTTGGTTTTGTTGGGAAAAGCGATTAATAGATAACAGTACTGAGGGAGTGCCGCACTGTCAGAGGGTCAGTACTGAGGGAGTGCTGCTCTGTCAGAGGGTCAGTACTGAGGGAGTGCTGCACTGTCAGAGGGTCAGTACTGAGGGAGTGCCGCACTGTCAGAGGGTCAGTACTGAGGGAGTGCTGCACTGTCAGAGGGTCAGTACTGAGGGAGTGCCGCACTGTCAGAGGGTCAGTACTGAGGGAGCGCTGCACTGTCACAGGGTCAGTACTGAGGGAGTGCTGCACTGTCAGAGGGTCAGTACTGAGGGAGTGCTGCACTGCCAGAGGGTCAGTACTGAGGGAGCGCTGCACTGTCACAGGGTCAGTACTGAGGGAGTTCTGCACTGTCAGAGGGTCAGTACTGAGGGAGTGCCGCACTGTCACAGGGTCAGTACTGAGGGAGTGCTGCACTGTCAGAGGGTCAGCACTGAGGGAGTGCTGCACTGTCAGAGGCTCAGCACTGAGAGAGTGCTGCACTGTCAGAGGGTCAGTACTGAGGGAGTACCGCACTGTCAGAGGGTCAGTACTGAGGGAGTGCCGCACTGTCAGAGGGTCAGTACTGAGGGAGTGCTGCACTGTCAGAGGGTCAGTACTGAGGGAGTGCTGCACTGTCTGAGGTGCCATCTTTGGGATGAGATGTTAAATTAATGCACTGTCTATCCTCTCTAGTGGATATAACAAATTCTCTGATCACGATATAAAGAAGACCAGGAAGATTCTCCCCAGTGTCCTAGCCAAAACAGATTACCTGGTCATTATCTTGCTCTTTGTGAAAGCTCTCCGTGCACAAATTGACTGCCCCATTTCCTACATTACGACAGTGAATTCACTTCAAAGTATTGCACTGTCTTTGACATGGTTTAGGACTTGCTGGGGTAGTGAAATGCACTATAGAAATGCAAGACCTTCCTTCACTTTGGGGACCCCCTTACGCTTGCTGAATCTCCGAGACGCTGGAGGTGGTGTGTCTGGAGACAAACGCTGGAGGTGGTGTGTCTGGAGACAAAGTTGATTCTTTTGGTTTTTGGTATTTGACTCCGAGTTCAAGTTTCTCATTCCTGGAGACAGACAGTAAGATGCTGGAATGGAATCAGTGAATGCAAGACTGCTTCTGACAGCAATGTTACACACCTGGATCCTTCTGAATCCTTTCCAATAATTAGTTTATTTACACACAACAGTGAGTGCAAATTATAAATTAATTAGTTGTATGATTCTCTTTGGGAATATCCTCGATGTGATTAAATGCGCTATAAATACAACTTTGGTTTCTTTGATTCAGTGAATACGCACTGATTCTCGCACAGCGCCTCTTTTCAATAGAAGTGAGTTTGTGAATTTTACAACATAAATAGTGTCAAGTACCACAATATATTATGATTTCCTCATTGATTAATTTAGCTTGGATGCAAACTGCTGTATTTTTGTGTCTAAAACATGAAGAATTATTTACATTAAAATAACACCATTGAAGGCCACCAGTCGAAACAAATCCGTTACACCATTGAAATATTTTTGAAGTTGTGCAAGTAGCAGACGGGCTGCTGATTAAGGCATGTAACTAGTGGACGGGCTGCGAGTACAGATGTGCCACCCGCAGATGGGCTGCGAGTACAGATGTGTAACTAGTGGACGGGCTGCGAGTACAGATGTGCCACCCGCAGATGGGCTGCGAGTACAGATGTGTAACTAGTGGATGGGCTGTGGGTACAGATGTGTAACTAGTGGACGGGCTGCGGGTACAGATGTGCCACCCGCAGATGGGCTGCGGGTACAGATGTGTAACTAGTGGATGGGCTGTGGGTACAGATGTGCCACCCGCAGATGGGCTGTGGGTACAGATGTGTAACTAGTGGACGGGCTGCGGGTACAGATGTGCGACCCGCGGATGGGCTGCGGGTACAGATGTGCGACTAGCGAACTGGGCTGCAGGGTACAGATGTGCGGGTACAGGTGTGCGACTAGAAGATGGGCTGCGGGTACCGATGTGTGACTAGCAGACGGGGCTGCAGGGTACAGATGGGCGACGAGCAGACGGGCTGCGGGTACAGATGTGCGGCTAGCGGATGGACTGTGGGTACAGATGTGTGACTCGCGGATGGGCTGCGGGTACAGATGTGCAGCTAGCGGATAGGCTGTGGGTACAGATGTGAGACTGGCGGACGCGCTGCAGGTACAGATGTGTGGTTAGCGGGCGGGCTGCAGGGTACAGATGTGCGACTAGCGAACGGAACTGCAGGGTGCAGATGTGCGACTCGTGGATGGGACTGCAGGGTACAGATGTGGCGCAAAATGTGCCGAGTGAACTGCAGGAAAGCCCTGGGACCCGCCATCTTGGGGACCAGCGAATATGCATCTGACACCAAATTATGTTCATTTCTTTGGGGGGAAAAACTGTCTCCCTATTCTAGCAGATATCTGGAACATGACCTATTCTAGCAGATATCTGGAACATTCTTTCAATTTTCTGTGCAAAAGCATTTTCTCTCAACACTTCCAGTGCAGAACTGAAAGAGTGTTGCACGCTTGGAGAATCCGTCTTTCAGATGTAATATTAAATCAAAGCACTATCTGGCCTATCGGGTGTCTGTAAAAGATGCCAGGATACTATTGGAAGACGAGTAGGGGAGTTTGCCCCAGTGTCCTGCCTAATATCCCTCAGTCAGCATAATCAAAACAGATAATCTGGTCGTCATCACAGTTTGAGAGAATTCACTGGGCACAAATTGGCCGTTGTATTTTCTACCTCTCAACAGTGGCCACCCTTCAGAAAAGATACCTCATCAACTGGGAGGTGTTGGAATGTGCTCCAGCTGAGGCGCTCTGCACAAATGCAAGTACTTTCTATTGTTAAACGGCCCCTGTCTGGATGCCCTGGGTGATGGCTGGTCCAGATGTGGGGCTATTTCTATTCTTCTGATTGTAAGTCAGGCCCCCGGTCAGTGTGAGAAAGTGAGTCACTCTGAACAGCTAATGGAAAAAGCAGATAGGACAACATTCCATGTCGGTGAGGCTTTGATTTGGACCAGGTCCCAGCTGCACTTCCTCATCCGAGCTGCTCCCTTTAAGTTCAGAAAGTTCAGGCCTTGATCCCAAATCACTGCCCAGTGAAACACATTTGTCAAAATTGGATTTGTTTTTCTCTTGTTTGGAGAAGGAGTACACAGTTTGATAAGGGGCCAGCCAGTTAAACCCCCCTCCTCCTCTCTCTCTCTTCCCCCTTCCCCCCAGGACATGGACATCCTCCAGACGTAGACTAGCCATCAACGGGAGACATTTTCACCTGGTCACTGCCAGGTAGTGACCAGCATCGAAGCCCCTACTACCCCTCCAGCAACATCCAAGCTGAGCTGCACCCGCCATAACACTACACCATGACTACAATAGCAGCGTAATCTGCAACACGCAGCTCATCTCTTCACTTCTCAAGATGTGTACATCATTTACATGTTCAAATGAAAATGTGATGGCATACTCTGTATTTTTCTGGAGTAATGTTCATGAAACATAGTCATCCAGGGCAGATTAGTTTATTGCTTAATTGTAGCCCTGCCACTCCCTCCGTATTCTCCACCCTCTTCCATTACCAGTGCATAGACCATAAGACATAGGAGCAGAATTAGGCCACTCGGCCCATCGAGTCTGCTCCCCCATTCAATCATGGCTGATATTTTCTCATCCCCATTCTCCTGCCTTCTCCCCATAATCCCTGATCCCCTTATTGATCAAGAACCTATCTATCTCTGTCTTAAAGACACTCAGTGATTTGGCCTCCACAGCCTTCTGCGGTAAAGAGTTCCACAGATTCACCACCCTCTGGCTGGAGAAATTCCTCTTCATCTCGGTTTTAAAGGATCGTCCCTTTAGTCTGAGATTGTGACCTCTGCTTCTAGTTTTTCCTACAAGTGGAAACATCCTCTCCACGTCCACTCTATCCAGGCCTCGCAGTATCCTGTAAGTTTCAATAAGATCCCCCCTCATCCTGCTAAACTCCAACGAGTACAGACCCAGAGTCCTCAACTGTTCCACATATGACAAGTTCTTCATTCCAGGGATCATTCTTGTGAACCTCCTCTGGACCCTTTCCAAGGTCAGCTCATCCTTCCTTAGATACGGGGCCCAAAACTGCTCACAATACTCCAAATGGGGTCTGACCAGAGCCTTTTACAGCCTCAGAAGTACATCCCTGGTCTTGTATTCTAGCCCTCTTGACATGAATGCTAACATTGCATTTGCCTTCTTAACTGCCGACTGAACCTGCACATTAACCTTAAGAGAATCGTGAACAAGGACTCCCAAGTCCCTTTGTGCTTCTGATTTCCGAAGCATTTCCCCATTTAGAAAATAGTCTATGCCTAAATTCCTCCTTCCACAGTGCATAACCTCACACTTTTCCACATTGTATTTCATTTGCCACTTCATTGCCACTCTCCTTGCCTGTCCAAATCCTTCTCCAGCCCACCTGCTTCCTCAATACTACCTGTCCCTCTACAGAACTTTGTAGCATCTGCATGATGGCAGCAGTATGTTTAATCTACAGGATTCACTGCAGAGGCTCACCAAGCTTCCTTAACAGCACCTTCCAAACATGTGTCTGCCACCTAGAAGGACAAGAGCAGCAGACACATGAGAACACCACCAAGCAAAGTCCCCTCCAAATCTCTCACCATCCTGACTTGGACCGACATTGTCGATCTTTCACTGTCACTGGGTCAAAATCCTGAAACTTCCTCCCTAACAGCACTCTGGGTACACCTGTAGTAGCACAAGAAGGGGGCTCTCCATCCATCTTGACAGGGCAATTAATGGTACCATCTTCCACAAATGGGGATCAGCAGGATGATAGCACAATAGCACAAAGTGGTTGAGGGGAAGCCTCTGACAATTCCAACTGATCCCTATTTCAAAGGTCCAATGGAATCTCCTCAACAGATTTCCCGTGACAGGAGGGCACAAGTTCCTGGCTGGTGTGAGCTCCACGCTGTCCCGGAGTTCAAACAGCATTGTGGAACACAAGCAGTCTTGGAGCTAGAAATATTTCATTTTTGCAAATGGTCCTGTAGTTACCACCATTTTTCAAACTGTAATGCAGCCCTGGATCTCTGGCACGGAGCGCTGCATTGAAAATTTATACATTAAATCCCTCTGAGACAGAACATTATTAGTCCATGGACTTCAAAAGGAGAGAAAGCAGTGTACAAACACAAATATTTAATTCACCAAATTTCGTGGTTTTGGTGTTTGTTTTTGTAGAAATTTATTGTGTTTGACAAATCACCAGTTATACTCCCCTTGCCAGTTCCCCAGAATAGAGACATACAGCATGATGAGGAATGTGAGGGTAGGAACTTGGAATGTTGCTGATTGGGCCATGTGTTAATTGTATATTTATTGTGTTTAATTGTTGGCAGGTTGTGGGCATTAACAGGGCATTCACTTATACCCCTATAAATAGTGGCCAGGAGGTGCTTGCTTGTAATCTGTAACGGTTAAATAAGTGCTTGTAAAAGTTTGTAAAGATAGGTTCCACTTCTATCCTTCACCTGTTTTAATAGTCTGGAACAGCAAGAAAGAAGTTATTTTCTACACAAAATGATAATAGAATTGTCAAATAAGTTATCAGGAATTGGCATTTGTGTATACATGCATTTATTACAGTGAAGCACTGTTGCTTCACAGCGCCAGGGTCCCAGGTTCGATTCCCCACTGGGTCACTGTCTGTGTGGAGTCTGCACGTTCTCCCCGTGTCTGCGTGGGTTCCCTCCGGGCGCTCCGGTTTCCTCCCACAAGTCCCGAAAGACAGGCTGTTAGGTAATTTGGACATTCTGCATTCTCCCTCTGTGTACCCGAACAGGCACCGGAGTGTGGCGACTAGGGGCTTTTCACAGTAACTTCATTGCAGTGTTAATGTGAGCCTACTTGTGACAATAAAGATTATTATTATTACAATGGGATGAGTTTGAGATAATTGGATATATTTCTGGAGAAAGTGGGTCAATGGGGATCAAAAGAAAAGCTTGCAGTGCAGGAGCCGTACCTGATTCAGAAGAGGGTGGTTGAGATTGTCAGAGAGCAGTGTAGACATCTCTATTCCTTGGGGACATATCCTCAGACAGACCATCCTTTGCTTTATTAATGTTTTTCCCTTTGCCATGTGTTCCGATGTGGTGCTGGGTTTGATGATTCCAATTTTCACCTCCACTCACAACTGCTCCAGTAATGAAGCAGCCCGTCCCAGCCTGCAGCAGCACTTGGTCAACATTGAGGCTGTGGCTACAAAGTGCTGGATGCTGGCCATCTCTGACAGAGGGACACTTGGTGATCTCACTGTCTTCCAGTACATGACATTTGAACAATGACAGCAGCAATGATGAACTTGTCAGATTTACCAGAGCCAGCAGTCAAGAGGCCCAGTGAAACATGCACAACACAGAATATCACTGCCTAATATCTAATAGTGAACAGTGTATCAGCTCAGTATACTGTTCAGTATTAAGTATTGCACAGTGCTCTATGCGTCTCCATCATCTACAAGTCAGGAGTGTGACGGAATACTCTCCACTTGCCTAGATGAGCGCAGCTCCAACAACACTCAAGACGTTCAGGACAAAGCAGCCCACTTGACTGGCACCCCTTCCACAAATCCCGGCACCACCAATGTATAGGAACATAGGAATTAGGAGCAGAAGCTGGCAATTCAGCCCCTTGAGCCCGCTCCGCCATTCAATCAGATCAGGGCTGATCTCCTCCTGGTCTCAAATCCACCTCCCCACCTGTTCCCCAAATCCCTTTAACCTGTTTTAAAAAACAGAAATATACCTATCTCCTTACTGAAACCATTTAATAACACAGACTCCACCGCACTTTGGGGCAGCGAGTTCCACAATTTCACCACCCTCTGCGAGAAGTAGTCCCTCCTCATCTCAGTTCTGAATCCATCGCCTCGCAACCTTTATCTGTGACCTCTCGTTCTAGATTGCCCCACAAGGGGGAACATTTGGTCTACGTTTACTTTATCAATCCCTCTTAGTATTTTATACACCTCGATCAGATCCCCTCTCATCCTTCTAAACTCCAGCGAGTATGAGCCCAAACTGTTTAATCGCTCCTCATACATCAACCCTTTCATCCCCGGAAACAATCTGGTGACCCTCCTCTGAACTGCCTCCAATCCCACCACATCCTTCCTCAAATAAGGAGACCAAAACTGGACACAATACTCCAGATGTTGTCTCACCAACACCCTATACAATTGCAACAACACTTCTCGACTGTTATACTCCAGGTCTTTTGCAATAAACGCTAACATTCCATTTGCCTTTTTAATTACAGGCTGCCCCGCATACCGACTTTCTACGATTCATGAACAAAGACACCCAGGTCCCTCTGCCCAGACACATTTTAAATTTGCTTTCCATTAAGATAATAATTTGCCTTTGTATTTTTTTCAGCCAAAATGGATAACCTCACACTTATCCACGTTAAACTGCAACGGGCAGATTTTGACCTAATCTCCTAGCCTATCTATCTGCCTGTAAGTTCGCCTCCTCTTCGCGGCCTGCTTTCCCTCCTGGTTTAGTATCATAAATCTTGTTATGTTACACTCTGTCCCTATTTACAGGTCATTTAGATAGATTTATATAGCACTGCACTCCGTCGCTTCACCAGATGTCGATGTATTTACATTGTGTATTTATCATATAATAATCTTTATTAGTGTCACAAGTAGGCTTACATTAACATTGCAATGAGGTTACTGACAGCACTGTGCTGCACAGGCTAGATGGACTGCAGCAATTCAAGAAATTAGTTCACGATTACTTTCTTGAGGCCATCGTGATGGAATATCAATGCTGACCTTGCCAGTGATGCTAAAATCCCTGAAAGAATAATATATATATATATATATATATGTAGGAGCCTGTGGATAGTGAAACTGTCCCGGTTCCCACGACTGCAGGAAGTGTCTCGGAATTGAATCTGTGGATCTGAGCTGGACTGAGAGTAAGAGAAAGTCCACAACATAAGCTCGGAGGAAGAACTTCTGGCTTATTTCCTCTGAATGTGGGCACAGCACACCTTAGTGCAATGTAGAGTGCAGGAAAGGCAGAGTGGGAACAAGCGAGGAGAATGGAGAAGGAGGCCCCACAGACACTATCAACAAGTACAATGTCCTCGCTCCATGTCAGAATAAGAGTAGAGAAGCCAGCCAGATTGCTAATCATTACACCACGGAGCAGCAGGGGAATAGCAGAAAATTGACAAGTCCATAATTATGGGGATATATATTGTTCTCTGCAGCTACCATCCAGAATCTCTGCTCATCCGCCTTCTCTGACTGCCTCTCTCACTGTATCTCTGGCTGTCTCTCTAGTGTTAGTGCTGTCTCTCTCTGGCTGCCAGCTCTGTCTCTCTCCGTTTGTCTGTCTCACACTCTCTCTCTGACAGCCTGCCTCTCTCTCTCTGTCTGTCTGTCTCTTTCTCTCTCCCCAGTCTGGTTATTTTGCTCTGTCTCTCTCTGTGTCTCATTTTGCCTGTCAGTCTCTCTCTCTATCCTGTTTACTGTTCTCTGGTTGGTCGGCTTGTTGCTGTTATTTTTTGGCAGTTTTTTTTGTGGAGAAAATCCAGTAGAGAATCCGAGGGAGAGAGAGTGAAACAGTGTGGGTGGGAGAGAGAGAGAGAACGGTGTGGGTGGGAGAGAGTGTGGGTGGGAGAGAGAGAGTGTGGGTGGGAGAGAGAGAGTGTGGGTGGGAGAGAGAGAGCGTGTCAGTCAGAGAGGAGAGTCAGGGAGAGAGAGACGGAGAGTGTGAGAGTGAGTGTCGGAGGGAGAGGGAGAGTGTGAGAGAGAGTGTGAGAGGGAGGGAGACAGTGTGTGTGAGAGAGAGGGAGAGTGTCAGAGTGTGAGAGGGAGGGGGAGTGTGAGAGTGTCAGAGAGAGTGTGAGAGAGGGAGGGGGGGATTGTGTGTGAGAGAGAGAGGGGGAGTGAGAGAGAGAGGGGGAGTGTGAGAGAGAGGGGGAGTGTGAGTGTCAGAGAGAGTGTGAGTGTCAGAGAGTGTGAGAGAGGGAGAGGGGAGTGTGAGAGAGGGAGAGGGGAGTGTGGGAGAGGGGAGTGTGAGAGAGGGAGAGGGAGAGTGTGTGAGAGGGAGGGAGAGTGTGTGAGAGGGAGGGGGAGTGTGAGAGTGTCAGGGAGAGAGGGAGAGGGTGAGAGAGTGTGTGAGAGTGAGAGGGGGAGTGTGTGAGAGGGAGAGTGTGTGAGAGAGAGAGAGAGAGAGGGGGAGTGTGTGAGAGGGAGGGGGAGTGTGAGAGTGTCAGGGAGAGAGGGAGTGTGTGAGAGAGGGAGAGGGTGAGAGAGTGTGTGAGAGAGAGAGGGGAGGGAGAGAGTGTGAGAGAGGGGGAGTGTGAGGAGAATGAGAGAGCGCAGACAGACAGACTGAGGGATTCTCGGAGCGGGAGCGGCTCCGTCTCGCCGCCGGGGCCGCTTGGATTTACCGGGAGAGTTTTCACCGGGACCGGGATGAAGTTCCGCAGCGGCCGGGCCGGGGTAAGGAGGGGGTGGGGTGGGGGGGGGGGGGGCGCGGGCCGGGGGGAGGGGGGGGGGGGTGTCGGTGGGCCGGGGTAAGGAGGGGCCGGGGGGGGCTCAGCTCCCACACCCGCCCCCAAACCCGCTTCACTGCGGCCGCAGGGGGGAGAGTCCTGCTTCCCATTGCACCGGGATAGACTGGGATAAACTAGGCCGGACTGGGATAGACTGGGCCCGACTGGGATAAGCTGGTCAGACTGGACTGGAAGGGTTTCAGGAATCTGCTCTAGGCTGGGCTGGGTTCATAGACTTTACAGTGCAGAAGGAGGCCATTCGGCCCATCGAGTCTGCAACGGCTCTTGGAAAGAGCACCCCACCCAAGGTCAACACCTCCACCCTATCCCCATAACCCAGTAATCCCACCCAACACTAAGAGCAATTTTGGACACTAAGGGCAATTTATCATGGCCAATCCACCTAACCTGCACATCTTTGGACTGTGGGAGGAAACCGGAGCACCCGGAGGAAACCCACGCAGACACGGGGAGGACGTGCAGACTCCGCACAGACAGTGACCCAAGCCGGAATCGAACCTGGGACCCTGGAGCTGTGAAGCAATTGTGCTATCCACAATGCTACCGTGCTGCCCAACTGGTTGGGTTGGGATAGACTGGGTTGGGTTGGGTTGGGCTGGTTCAGTCTCTGGTCTAGATCTGCTGGAAAATTGCCCTCCCCTGGGTAAGGGGGTTAACTTAAGCACTTTGTCACCTGTTCTGAGTTAGTCACTTGTGCTGAGACTTAATTTGTTTCCTGAGTGAGGCCGTTTTTTATTTTCTAGTTGTTGAACAGTTAGTTACTGCAGCCACTACATTTCTCAGATTGAAGAATGACAAGTTTAATGCTGATTTGTCTGAGATTTGGTTATCTGGTGTCAGAGATGGGGATGTGATCATTGCAGACCTGTGCTGGAGTGCTTCCAACTG
Organism: Scyliorhinus torazame; assembly: GCF_047496885.1. Taxonomy (NCBI): domain Eukaryota; kingdom Metazoa; phylum Chordata; class Chondrichthyes; order Carcharhiniformes; family Scyliorhinidae; genus Scyliorhinus; species Scyliorhinus torazame. The sequence goes on from NC_092718.1 coordinate 224,146,561, forward strand.
CCAGTGACATTCACAAGAAGAGACACAAGGAGACCTAGGATCAAAACTTTTAAATGAAATTTCACTGCTTAAGGGGCATCAAGTTCATTATTTTGCCACTCTAACTGTAAGAGTACAAAAGTACAATTCTCTTAAAGGCAAATATCGACAGCAAGTCAGTCAACTTTTGAAAGGGTAGAAGCCGGTTAATATCTTGCGCAGGTAACACGTCAAACCGGCCTTGCACAGGACCAATTGGATTGCGAGTAGCACTTACCAGAAAGCCCAGCAATTAGAAAGCTCATTCTCGGACAGACCATCACTGGCAAGGCCAGCATCTATTGTCCACTTCACTGCTCCTTGGCAAGACGATGGCAGCTTCTTCCAGAGCCACTATCATCTTATGAAGATGTGCCCAGTCCCAAACTTTGATGTAATGATGATGAACGAATGGCTGATCTAAGTCCAAATCAGGAAGGTGCAGCTGTTCCTTTGTACCTATAGCCCTTTTAAGTGGCGGATCACATGTTTGGAAGGTTTTACTGCTGTGAGAGTCACCCTGTCGATTTGGTCCAGTCCATATTGGAGGGGTGGGGGAGGTTGGAATAGAGGGTGGGGTGGTGAGAATGGGGGTGGGAGAGGGTTGAGCGGGAGGGTTGGAAGTGGTGAGGTGTCAGAGTGCGGGTTAAGGATGAGGGGTAAAGTGTAGGGGGAGAGGGTAGGAGGTTTTAGAAGGCCAGGAAGACTCCACACTAGATTTGTAGAAACAAAATCTTACTTTATTTTACAACTACTATTATTTAAAAAAATATTTTTATTCTCCTTTTTCACATTTTCTCCCAAATTAATAAATTCTCCCAGCAATAAACAATAATCAATAATGAATGTAATGTCAATCCCCATATTAATAACAACGATCCCATCCTCCCACCAAACCCAGACATTAGCCCGCATGTTAACATAAACAAATGACAAACGGAATACAGTCCGGGCAGCACGGTGGCGCAGTGGTTAGCACTGCAGCCTCACGGCGCCGAGGTCCCAGGTTCGATCCTGGCTCTGGGTCACTGTCCGTGTGGAGTTTGCATATTCTCCCCATGTTTGCGTGGGTCTCACCCCCACAACCCAAAGAAAATGTGCAGGCTAGGTGGATTGGCCACACTAAATTGCCCCTTTATTGAAAAAAGCCCCCCCCGAAATGTTCGATGTGATCCAATTCTCGAAAGTGTACTGGGCTAATGGTAAGATTCTTGGTAGTGTGGATGAGCAGAGAGATCTCGGTGTCCATGTACATAGATCCCTGAAAGTTGCCACCCAGGTTGAGAGGGTTGTTAAGAAGGCGTACGGTGTGTTAGCTTTTATTGGTAGAGGGATTGAGTTCCGGAGCCATGAGGTCATGTTGCAGCTGTACAAAACTCTGGTGCGGCCGCATTTGGAGTATTGCGTGCAATTCTGGTCGCCGCATTATAAGAAGGATGTGGAAGCATTGGAAAGGGTGCAGAGGAGATTTACCAGAATGTTGCCTGGTATGGAGGGAAGATCTTATGAGGAAAGGCTGAGGGACTTGAGGCTGTTTTCGTTAGAGAGAAGAAGGTTAAGAGGTGACTTAATTGAGGCATACAAGATGATCAGAGGATTGGATAGGGTGGACAGTGAGAGCCTTTTTCCTCGAATGGTGATGTCTAGCACGAGGGGACATAGCTTTAAATTGAGGGGAGATAGATATAGGACAGATGTCAGAGATAGGTTCTTTACTCAGAGAGTAGTAAGGGCGGGGAATGCCCTGCCTGTAACAGTAGCGGACTCGCCAACACTAAGGGCATTTCAAATGGTCATTGGATAGACATATGGACGATAAGGGAATAATGTAGATGGGCTTTAGAGTGGTTTCACAGGTCGGCGCAACATCGAGGGCCGAAGGGCCTGTACTGCGCTGTTATGTTCTATGCGTAATGAATAATGCCCATGAATTGTAGAAACCCTCCATCCTTCCCCTCAATTCAAATTTGACCTTTTCAAGCGTCAAGAATTCCAGCAGGTCCACCCGCCACGCCAGGACACAGGGTGGAGAGGTTGATCTCCACCCTAACAGGATCCTCGGACAATCAACGAGACGAAGGCTACAACATCTTCCTCCGCACCCGTTTCCAAACCTGGCTGGTCTGACACCCCGAATATGGCAACGTTCACACACATCTTCAATCCCCTCAAAGAGCCGGCTCATCCTCGCCCTCGTGAGGCGTGCTCTGTTTACCACCTTCAGCTGTATCAGCCCCAACCTCGCGCACGAGGTGGAGGCATTCACACTCCGGGGTACCTCACACCAGAACCACTCCTCCATATCCTCTCCCAACTCTTCCTCCCACTTTGCTTTGATCCCTTCCATTGGTGCCTTATCTTCCAAAATAGCTCTGTAAACGGCCGACACTACCCCCTTCTCCAGTCCCCCTGTCGTCAGCATCTCCTACAACTATATTATGTACAGCTCCAGAATCTCCCAACTGCGTCTTCACCAATCGCTGCCTCACTGGCCGACTCTATTTATACACAGCCAGCATTGTTAATGGTTCCCCGCCCCCTTACCGGGAGAGTTCGTATTCGGCAAGATCCACGGGGCAGTTAATCACCCACGCGGGCTATAACACGGGTTAAGAGAGGGGGGGGGGGGGAAAGAGTGTCGGGGAGAAGAGTGAGGAGGGTGGAGGGTCAGAGTGGGGGGAGGGTCAGAGTGGGGGGAGGGTCAGAGTGGGGGGAGCAGGGGGAGGGTCAGAATGGGGGGAGGGTCAGAGCGGGGGGAGGGTCAGAGTGGGGGAGCGGGGGGAGGGTCAGTGGGAGGAGAGGCTGGGGGATTGGAGAGGGTGGGGGGCAGAAGTGTGGGAGGAGAGGGTGGGGGAAGGGTTGGTGGAGAGAGTGGGGAGGGAGCACCGTTTGCAGTTTGTGGATTAGGTTCAGAGCAACACTGGCAATTTAGTAAAATATCAATAGTAAAGTTGGGATGGAGAGAGAGCTACAGACTGAGATGCTTGCAACCCTCCCTAGCAGCACAGTGGGTATACCTACACCCCAGGGACAGCAGGGGTTGAAGAAGGCAGCTCATCACCATCCTCTCCAGGGCAATTGGGGATGGACAATAAATGGTGGCAGAGCGACTCCCTATAAATAAATCAATCACTTTCTTGCTCCCTGACTGGAAGAAACAATGATCAATCCCAGTATGGAGTCTCTCGGGTTAAACGCCTTCACTTTAATTGCCGATGCTGAGAGCCTTGGCCCAACTTTATAATGTTCCCAGTTCCGCCTGATCACCTCCATTACCTGTTGCCATCCTTAATACCTGCCCTGGCTTGAGCTGCCCTGGCCTGGTCTGCCCTTCTCTGCCCTGCCCTTCCCTGCCCTTCCCTGCCCTGCCCTTCCCTGCCCTGCCCTTCCCAGCCCTGCCCTTCCCAGCCCTGCCCTTCCCAGCCCTGCCCTGCACTTCCCTGCCCTGTCCTTCCCTGCCCAGCCCTGCCCTGCCCTTCCCTGCCCATCCCTGCCCTGCCCTTCCCAGCCCTGCCCTGCCCTTCCCTGCCCTACCCTGCCCTACCCTGCCCAGCCCTGCCCTACCCTGCCCAGCCCTGCCCTACCCTACCCTGCCCTACCCTGTCCTTCCCTACCCTGCCCTGCTCTACCCTGCCTTGCCCTGCCCTACCCTACCCTGCCCTACCCTGCCCTTCCCTACCCTACCCTTCCCTGCCCTACCCTTCCCTGCCCTACCCTACCTTGCCCTTCCCTACCCTACCTTGCCCTTCCCTACCCTGCCCTTCCCTTCCCTGCCCTTCCCTACCCTGCCCTTCCCTTCCCTGCCCTTCCCTTCCCTGCCCTTCCCTACCCTGCCCTTCCCTACCCTGCCCTTCCCTACCCTGCCCTTCCCTACCCTGCCCTTCCCTACCCTGCCCTTCCCTGCCCTTCCCTACCCTTCCCTACCCTTCCCTACCCTGCCCTACCCTGCCCTACCCTGCCCTACCCTGCCCTACCCTGCCCTACCCTGCCCTACCCTGCCCTACCCTGCCCTGCCCTACCCTGCCCTGCCCTTCCCTTCCCTACCCTACCTTGCCCTTCCCTACCCTGCCCTGCCCTTCCCTGCCCTGCCCTTCCCTGCCCTTCACTACCCTGTCCTTTCCTACCCTGCCCTACCCTGCCCTACCCGGCCCTGTCCAACCCGGCCCTGCCCTACCCTGCCCTGCCCTACCCTGCCCTGCTCTACCCTTCCCTGCCCTACCCTGCCCTGCCCTACCCTGCCCTGCCCTGCCCTACCCTGCCCTACCCTTCCCTGCCCTACCCTTCCCTGCCCTACCCTGCCCTGCCCTGCCCTGCCCTACCCTACCCTGCCCTGCTCTACCCTACCCTGCCCTGCTCTACCCTACCCTGCCCTGCTCTACCCTACCCTGCCCTGTCCTGCCCTGTCCTGCCCTGCCCTGCCCTGCCCTGCCCTGGCCTGCCCTGCCCTGGCCTGCCCTGCCCTGGCCTTCTCTGCCCTGCCCTGCCCTACACTACCCTACCCTGCCCTGCCCTCACCTGCCCTGCCCTGGCCTGCCGTTCCCTGGCCGGAGCGGCTTCGTCACAATTTGGTGCAACTGGCTAAGCATTTCCTGAAGCACTTAAACCATTGCTACCAATTTTTAATCCACTTCCTGGCCAGCATTGGAAAATGTTTTCCTCTGGTGACTGATGCCTCTGAGTAATTTGGAGTACCGAGACATTTATTTTATTAAGCATCAGAAAGGATGGATGCCCTACACAAATTGTGAGGGTTTATGCAATAAGGTCTTTGATGTTGCAGAATACAAGGAGACCATTTGCCTCATTGCGCCTGTGCTTCCAGTATTTCTCGGTGCATTCCATATTACAGCCTTCTTTCCTGCACCGTGTTATTTTCTGTGTTGTGTTGCCTAAACACGAGTCTGCCCATGTGGTTCAAATACCAACATTATTGAATTATTGATGAAATCACATGTGTCCCTGTTCTTATGTACCTCAATCAGTCTCTTGTTGTGTCCCTCTCTGTCTATAAGTGCCTGTCTCTCCCTCTCTGTCTATAAGTGCCTGTCTCCCCCTCTCTGTCTATAACTGCCTGTTTCCCTCTCTCTGTCTATAAGTGCCAGTCTCTCCATCTCTGTCTATAAGTGCCTGTCTCTCCCTCTCTGTCTATAAGTGCCTGTCTCTCCCTCTCTGTCTATAAGTGCCTGTCTCCCCCTCTCTGTCTATAACTGCCTGTTTCCCTCTCTCTGTCTATAAGTGCCTCCCTCTTCCTCTGTCTATAACTGCCTGTTTCCCTCTCTCTGTCTAAAAGTGCCTGTCCCGCTCTGTCTATAAGTGCCTCTCTTTTCCAATGTCTACAAGTGCCTGTCTCCTCCTATCTGTCTATAAGTGCCTGTTTTCCCCTCTCTGTTTAAAAGTGCCTGTCCCTCTCTGTCTATAAGTGCCTCTCTCTTCCAATCTGTCTACAAGTGCTTGTCTCCCCATCTCTGTCTATAAGTGCCTGTCTCTCCCTCTCTGTCTATAAGTGCCTCTCTCTCCCAATCTGTCAATAAGTGCCTGTCTCTTCCTATCTGTCTATAAATGCCTGTCTCTCCCAATCTGTCTATAAATGCCTGTCTCTCCCTCTCTGTCTATAAGTGCCTGTCTCCCCCTCTCTGTCTATAAGTGCCTGTCTCTCCCTCTCTGTCTATAAGTGCCTCTCTCTCCCAATCTGTCAATAAGTGCCTGTCTCTTCCTATCTGTCTATAAATGCCTGTCTCTCCCAATCTGTCTATAAATGCCTGTCTCTCCCTCTCTGTCTATAAGTGCCTGTCTCTCCCTCTCTGTCTATAAGTGCCTGTCTCCCCCTCTCTGTCTATAACTGCCTGTTTCCCTCTCTGTCTATAAGTGCCAGTCTCTCCCTCTCTGTCTATAAGTGCCTGTCTCTCCCTCTCTGTCTATAAGTGCCTGTCTCTCCCTCTCTGTCTATAAGTGCCTGTCTCCCCCTCTCTGTCTATAACTGCCTGTTTCCCTCTCTCTGTCTATAAGTGCCAGTCTCTCGCTCTCTGTCTATAAGTGCCTGTCTCTCCCTCTCTGTCTATAGGTGCCTGTCTCTCCCTCTCTGTCTATAAGTGCCTGTCTCTCTCTCTCTGTCTATAAGTGCCTGTCTCTCTCTCTCTGTCTATAAGAAGGGTGGGTGAGTAAATTTGCAGACAATACTAAATTCGGTGGTGTTGTCGACAGTGTGGAAGGATGTAGCAGGTTACAGAGGGATATAGATAAGCTGCAGAGCTGTACCGGTCGGACAGGGAGGAAGGCGTCGAGCGAGGGAACCGTGGTATACCAAGGAAGTGGAATCTCTTGTTAAGAGGAAGAAGGAGGCCTATTTGAAGATGAAGTGTGAAGTTTCGGTTGGGGCGATGGATAGTTACAAGGTAGCGAGGAAGGATCTAAAGAGAGAGCTAAGACGAGCAAGGAGAGGGCATGAGAAGTATTTGGCAGGAAGGATCAAGGAAAACCCAAAAGCTTTCTATTGGTATGTCAGGAATAAGCGAATGACTAGGGAAAGAGTAGGACCAGCCAAGGATAGGGATGGGAAATTGTGTGTGGAGTCTGAAGAGATAGGCGAGATACTAAATGAATATTTTTCGTCAGTATTCACTCAGGAAAAAGATAATGTTGTGGAGGAGAATGCTGAGCCCCAGGCTAATAGAATAGATGGCATTGAGGTACGTAGGGAAGAGGTGTTGGCAATTTTGGACAGGCTGAAAATAGATAAGTCCCCGGGACCTGATGGGATTTATCCTAGGATTCTCTGGGAGGCCAGGGAAGAGATTGCTGGACCTTTGGCTTTGATTTTTATGTCATCATTGGCTACAGGAATAGTGCCAGAGGACTGGAGGACAGCTAATGTGGTCCCTTTGTTCAAAAAGGGGAGCAGAGACAACCCTGGCAACTATAGACCGGTGAGCCTCACGTCTGTAGTGGGTAAAGTCTTGGAAGGGATTATAAGAGACAAGATTTATAATCATCTAGATAGGAATAATATGATCAGGGATAGTCAGCATGGCTTTGTGAAGGGTAGGTCATGCCTCACAAACCTTATTGAGTTCTTTGAGAAGGTGACTGAACAGGTAGACGAGGGTAGAGCAGTTGATGTGGTGTATATGGATTTCAGCAAAGCGTTTGATAAGGTTCCCCACGGTAGGCTATTGCAAAAAATACGGAGGCTGGGGATTGAGGGTGATTTAGAGATGTGGATCAGAAATTGGCTGGCTGAAAGAAGACAGAGGGTGGTGGTTGATGGGAAATGTTCAGAATGGAGTACAGTCACAAGTGGAGTACCACAAGGATCTGTTCTGGGGCCGTTGCTGTTTGTCATTTTTATCAATGACCTAGAGGAAGGCGCAGAAGGGTGGGTGAGTAAATTTGCAGACGATACTAAAGTCGGTGGTGTTGTCGATAGTGTGGAAGGATGTAGCAGGTTACAGAGGGATATAGATAAGCTGCAGAGCTGGGCTGAGAGGTGGCAAATGGAGTTTAATGTAGAGAAGTGTGAGGTGATTCACTTTGGAAGGAATAACAGGAATGCGGAATATTTGGCTAATGGTAAAGTTCTTGAAAGTGTGGATGAGCAGAGGGATCTAGGTGTCCATGTACATAGATCCCTGAAAGTTGCCACCCAGGTTGATAGGGTTGTGAAGAAGGCCTATGGAGTGTTGGCCTTTATTGGTAGAGGGATTGAGTTCCGGAGTCGGGAGGTCATGTTGCAGCTGTACAGAACTCTGGTACGGCCGCATTTGGAGTATTGCGTACAGTTCTGGTCACCGCATTATAGGAAGGACGTGGAGGCTTTGGAGCGGGTGCAGAGGAGATTTACCAGGATGTTGCCTGGTATGGAGGGAAAATCTTATGAGGAAAGGCTGATGGACTTGAGGTTGTTTTCGTTGGAGAGAAGAAGGTTAAGAGGAGACTTAATAGAGGCATACAAAATGATCAGGGGGTTGGATAGGGTGGACAGTGAGAGCCTTCTCCCGCGGATGGAAATGGCTGGCACGAGGGGACATAACTTTAAACTGAGGGGTAATAGATATAGGACAGAGGTCAGAGGTAGGTTCTTCACGCAAAGAGTAGTGAGGCCGTGGAATGCCCTACCTGCTACAGTAGTGAACTCGCCAACATTGAGGGCATTTAAAAGTTTATTGGATAAACATATGGATGATAATGGCATAGTGTAGGTTAGATGGCTTTTGTTTCGGTGCAACATCGTGGGCCGAAGGGCCTGTACTGCGCTGTATTGTTCTATGAAAGTGCCCATCTCCCCCTCTCTGTCTATAAGTGCCTCCCTCTTCCTCTCTGTCTATAACTGCCTGTTTCCCTCTCTCTGTCTAAAAGTGCCTGTCCCGCTCTGTCTATAAGTGCCTCTCTCTTCCAATCTGTCTACAAGTGCTTGTCTCCCCATCTCTGTCTATAAGTGCCTGCCTCTCCCTCTCTGTCTATAAGTGCCTCTCTCTCCCTCTCTGCCTAAAAGTGCCTCTCTCTCCCTCTCTGTCTAAAAGTGCCTGTCTCCCCCTCTCTGTCTATAAGTGCCTGTCTCCCCCTCTGTCTATAAGTGCCTGTCTCTCCCTTTCTGTCTATAAGTGCCTGTCTCCTCCTATCTGCCTATAAGTGCCTGTCTCCTCCTATCTGCCTATAAGTGCCTGTCTCCCCCTCTCTGTCTATAAGTGCCTGTCTCCCCCTCTCTGTCTATAAATGCCCGTCTCTCCCTCTCTGTCTATAAGTGCCTGTCTCCCCCCTCTCTGTCTATAAGCGCCAGACTCCCCCTCTCTGTCTATAAGTGCCTGTCTCTCCCTTTCTGTCTATAAGTGCCTGTCTCCTCCTATCTGCCTGTAAGTGCCTGTCTCCTCCTATCTGCCTATAAGTGCCTGTCTCCCCCTCTCTGTCTATAAGTGCCCATCTCTCCCTCTCTGGCTATAAGTGCCTGTCTCCTCCTATCTGTCTATAAGTGCCTGTACCCCTCTCTGTCTATAAATGCCCGTCTCTCCCTCTCTGGCTATAAGTGCCTGTCTCCCCCTCTTTGCCTCTGTGTGTATCTCCGTGTCAGCATAACCAAATTTGCTCGTGTCTCCTTTTGTGGGTGTGTTTGTGAAAAATGGTCTTTAGAAAAGCTTGTCCCGCAGAGAGGAAAGAGCCCAGACGGCACTGTCCCAGGGAGGGGGGGCCCAGACGGCACTGTCCCAGGGAGGGAGGGTCCAGACGGCACTGTCCCAGGGAGGGAGGGTCCAGACGGCACTGTCCCAGGGAGGGGGGGGCCCAGACGGCACTGTCCCAGGGAGGGGGGGCCCAGACCGCACTGTCCCAGGGAGGGAGAGCCCAGACGGCACTGTCCCAGCGAGGGAGGGCCCAGACCGCACTGTCCCAGGGAGGGAGGGCCCAGACGGCACTGTCCCAGGGAGGGAGGGTCCAGACGGCACTGTCCCAGGGAGGGAGAGCCCAGACCGCACTGTCCCAGGGAGGGAGGGTCCAGACGGCACTGTCCCAGGGAGGGGGGGGCCCAGACGGCACTGTCCCAGGGAGGGGGGGCCCAGACGGCACTGTCCCAGGGAGGGAGGGCCCAGACGGCACTGTCCCAGGGAGGGAGGGTCCAGACGGCACTGTCCCAGGGAGGGAGAGCCCAGACCGCACTGTCCCAGGGAGGGAGGGCCCAGACCGCACTGTCCCAGGGAGGGAGGGCCCAGACGGCACTGTCCCAGGGAGGGAGGGCCCAGACTGCACTGTCCCGGGGAGGGAGGGTCCAGACTGCACTGTCCCAGCAAGGGGGCCCCAGACGGCACTGTCCCAGGGAGGGAGGGCCCAGACGGCACTGTCCCAGGGAGGGAGGGCCCAGACTGCACTGTCCCGGGGAGGGGGGCCCCAGACGGCACTGTCCCAGGGAGGGAGGGCCCAGACGGCACTGTCCCAGCGAGGGGGGCCCAGACGGCACTGTCCCAGGGAGGGAGGGCCCAGACGGCACTGTCCCAGGGAGGGAGGGTCCAGACCGCACTGTCCCAGGGAGGGAGGGCCCAGACGGCACTGTCCCAGGGAGGGGGGCCCCAGACGGCACTGTCCCAGGGAGGGAGGGTCCAGACCGCACTGTCCCAGGGAGGGGGGGCCCAGACCGCACTGTCCCAGGGAGGGGGGGGCCCAGACCGCACTGTCCCAGGGAGGGGGGGGCCCAGACCGCACTGTCCCAGGGAGGGGGGGCCCAGACCGCACTGTCCCAGGGAGGGAGGGTCCAGACCGCACTGTCCCAGGGAGGGGGGGGCCCAGACCGCACTGTCCCAGGGAGGGAGGGTCCAGACCGCACTGTCCCAGGGAGGGAGGGTCCAGACCGCACTGTCCCAGGGAGGGAGGGTCCAGACGGCACTGTCCCAGGGAGGGGGGGGCCCAACTGCACTGTCCCAGGGAGGGAGGGCCCAGACTGCTCTGTCCCAGCGAGGGAGGGCCCAGACTGCTCTGTCCCAGGGAGGGAGGGCCCAGACTGCACTGTCCCAGCGAGGGGGGCCCAGACGGCACTGTCCCAGCGAGGGGGCCCCAGACGGCACTGTCCCAGGGAGGGAGGGCCCAGACTGCACTGTCCCAGCGAGGGGGCCCCAGATGGCACTGTCCCAGCGAGGGGGCCCCAGATGGCACTGTCCCGGGGAGGGAGGGCCCAGACTGCACTGTCCCAGCGAGGGAGGGCCCAGACGGCACTGTCCCGGGGAGGGAGGGCCCAGACGGCTCTGTCCCAGCAAGGGAGGGCCCAGACTGCACTGTCCCAGCGAGGGAGGGCCAGACGGCTCTGTCCCAGCAAGGGAGGGCCCAGACTGCACTGTCCCAGCGAGGGAGGGCCCAGACGGCACTGTCCCAGCGAGGGAGGGCCAGACGGCTCTGTCCCAGCGAGGGAGGGCCCAGACGGCACTGTCCCGGGGAGGGAGGGCCCAGACTGCACTGTCCCAGCGAGGGAGGGCCCAGACGGCACTGTCCCAGGGAGGGAGGACCCAGACTGCACTGTCCCAGGGAGGGAGAGCCATTTCGCTTTTTGGAAATTGCTAAATATTCAGCTTTGGTGACCCAGGCTGATGTAATCCTCCCTCACTGTGATCTGCATTCCATTGCTTTTGTTTTCCTGAAGCACAGATGTTAAAGTATACTTTTTACAATGTTATTTCTGTAAACCAGAATATTCCAGTGTTGACACAGATCCAGCAGATTTTAAATGTGCCATATTAAGGAGAGATCTATAAATGGCTTGGAATTGAACATTTTTGCCGTGACTCTAGTTCAGAGACTGGGGTGGGGCCACAGTGGGAGTTTGCAGTCCGTTTACATTTAAAATCCACAGATGTTACACAGCGAGTGAAAGGCAATGATTCACCCCAGCCTGATACTGTACTGTCTGTGTATTGTCAGTGTCAGCTCCTGTGCATGGGGGGAAAGGGAACCATTCAGTGTCCTGTCTTTTTGATGTTGCAGTGCTGTTACTGATGGTTTCAGTGTGTCTAGTTGATAGGATTATTATAGAACCCCTACAGTGCCGAAGGAGGCCAATCAGCCCACTGAGTCTGCACTGACCCTCTGAAAAAGCACCCTACCATTCTCCCACCCTAACCCCACCTAACCTGCCCATCTTTGGTCTGTGGGAGGAAACCGGAGCACCCGGAGGAAACCCACGCAGACACGGGGAGAACGTGCAGACTCCGCACAGACAGTGACCCGAGGTTGGAATTGAACCCGGGTCCCTGGTGCAGTGATGCAGCAGTGCTAACCACTGTGCCACCCTGCCGCCCATGGGAACAGAGACAAGTATGCATGAAAAGACTTGCTTTACAGAAGCACTTCATTCACTGTAGTGTAGGAAACGAGGCAGTCGATTCATACACAGCAAGCACCCACAAACTGCAGTGACCAGGCCATCTGTTTGAATGATGTTGATAGAGGGATAAATGTTTGGTCGACCATGATGTCAGACTGCATGCTGTGCCAGTGCAACGCTCTGGGTCCTGGTGGGAGAAATATTCGCACCATTTTATGAATGTGTTTATAGATGGCCCTTCCCTCTGTATGCAGCCCTTGTTCTGAGCTCTTGTGGGTAACTGGGTGTAGCCACATGCAATGAAACGAACCCTGCGGGAAGAGTCTGGGCCGAGGAACTGGTAGTTTGTGGAGTTTTGTGACCAGCTCTGTTCCTGAAAGCACTAAAACTAATGACTGATTGCAGTCTGGTATAACCAATGTGGTATTCCAAAATATTTACAGTCCATCCGGTCAATTCCATTGGTCTGGGTGGCATCCCCCTCGGGTCGAAGTGTTTAATGAGATAGTTGATGCATTGGTTTTAACTTGCCAAAATTCCCCAGGTTCGGGGAGGCTGCATTAGATTGGAAGACAGAAAATGTAACTGCTTTATTGAGAAATGGAGAGAGACAGAAAGCAGGAACCTATAGTCCAGTTAGGTTAACATTTGCCAGAGGGACAATTCAAGGCAGAGTCAACATGGTTTTCATAGAATTTACAGTGCCCATTCGGCCCATCAAGTTTGCACCGGCCCTTGGAAAGAGCACCCTGCCTAAGCCCACACCACCACCCTATTCCCCGTGACCCCACCCAACCTTTTGTTTGGACACTAAGGGCAATTTATCACGGCCAATCCACCTAACCAGCACATCTTTGGACTGTGGGAGGAAACCGGAGCACCCGGAGGGAACCCACGCAGACACGGGGAGAACGTGCAGACTCCACACAGACAGTGACCCAGCCGGGAATCGAACCTGGGACCCTGGCGCTGTGAAGCAACTGTGCTAACCACTGTGCTACCATGTTGCCTCTTTGTGAGGCCCTATACTCGGCGCCGTGAGCAGCAGTGCTAACCACTGCGCCACCGTGCCGACAAGGATCTGCCACAGTCTAATTGAATAGCCAAGTCCCCAAGACTCGAGGGGCTGAATGGCTCCTCCGCCTCCTGATGTGTGTTTATGCCTCACATGAGCCTCCTCACACTCAAATTCCTCTAACCCTATCCCCTGTCCTATTTCTTTCTCTGTCATATCTTTATCTAACTTCCCCCTAAATGTATCTATATCATAAGACTTAGGAGCAGATGTAGTCCATTCGGCCCATCGAGTCTGCTCCACCATTCAATGAGATGTTGACTGATCTGATAATCCTCAACTCCACTTTCCCCTCCTTATCTCCATAGCCTGATTCCCTTACTGATTAATAATCGTCTCTACCTCTCTTGTGATGGAATTTTTTCCCCATATGAACCGAGGTTATGCCTTTTAGTGATTTGTATATCTATCTCTGGATCCCTTGGCAACTTCACCCTTTTTAAAACCCTTTATTTTCCAAGGAGTATTTGGCCTCCATAGTCTTGTGACCAAAATATTTCACTTCACTCTTTCTCCGTCAGCGTCAAAATTTAACTCCTTGTGTGCGAGTTCACTAATAGCAGCTGGGTGTCCGGGTGTTTGCTCTTTAATGGTGATATTTCTTGTCCAAGAATACCTTGTACTTATTTGGAGCCAATAATATCTGGTGGTGTGTTCCTGAGGGTAGGAACATTGGGAGGAAATGGGGTGCGGAAATTACGATTTTAAAATAACCATGTGCTGAGGTCTTACTGAAGCAAACCTGAGCTAGAACAGAGGGAACGCGTTTCCGAATTAAACCACCTATCCAAGCTTCAGAGACCACTGCCAGAAATGTATCAACTGAAGTTTCTCCCTGCTGATACAAACATTTCCATTCCAACCTGAGCCAATTGTTGGAACCAGTGCTGATGTCTTGTTTTGAAAAACCTCTTTATACCCCTCCCTATTCCACTCTCTGCCTTCCTCTCCCAACTCGGCCTCACTCCCCACTCACTTTCTCCGTCCCCTGGCATGTGCGTGGCCACTTACTTAGCCGACACTTTCTTTTCCTATTCCTGTTCTCTCTCGCTCTTTGCAAAGTTATGAATTCTCACTTTTCCCCATCTCCTCCTCCCTCCTGCCCTCTCTATCTCTTTCCATCTCTCTTTCTTCCTTTTTACTCTCTCCCTTCATCACCCTTGTAACCCGCATCCCCTCTTGCGTGTGGGTGATCAGGGAGTATGCACCATCTGTGTTACCACGGCACTGAACACACTATTCCCTGTGATTGACTCCTGTGTTTCTTCCTCAGCCTCTCACAGCCCCTCTACACTGTCTGCAAGGCTGCTCCTTAAAATGGAAGGGCAGGTTCTGAGCCCAATCCTCCTTTCACGGGGAAGGAACAAGCAACAATGTGACAATGACCAGATTTTATTGATGGTTAAACAATTGTCGCGCAGGGCATTGGAGAGAATTCACTAACTCTTCTGCGAAATAGTCACCGGAGAGCACCTTATATTCACCTAACCAGTACTGTACCCCAGTGTTACTGTCCCCTGACAATAAAGATCATATAATAATCATCATTATTGTCACAAGTTGGCTTACATTAACACTGCAATAAAGTTACTGTGAAAAGCCCCTAGTCGCCACATTCCGGCGCCTGTTCGGGTACACTGAGGGAGAATTCAGAATGTCCAATTCTCCTAACAGCACGTCTTTCGGGACTTGTGGGAGGAAACCGGAGCACCCGGAGGGAACCCACGCAGACACGGGGAGAACGTGCAGACGCCGCACAGACAGTCACCCAAGCTGGGAATCGAACCTGGGAGCGTGGCGCTGTGAAGCAACAGTGCTAACCATTGTGCTACCGTGCTGCCAGGGTCCTGGTTTCATGTCTTCAGAAAAGTGACACATCAGACAGTGCAACTAAGTCCCAGTACTGGCGATGACGGGTCCGTCACTGTATAACACTGGGGTATAACACTGGGGTACAGTACTGGTGGGGATGGGTCTGTCACTGTATAACACTGGGGTACAGTACTGGTGGGGACGGGCCTGTCACTGTTTAACACTGGGGTACAGTACTGGTGGGAATGGGTCTGTCACTGTATAACACTGGGGCACAGTACTGGTGGGGGGGAGTCTGTCACTGTATAACACTGGGGTACAGTACTGGTGGGGACAGGTCTGTCACTGGATAACACTGGGGTACAGTACTGGTGGGTCGGGCCTGTCACTGTATAACACTGGGGTACAGTACTGGTGGGGACAGGTCTGTCACTGGATAACACTGGGGTACAGTATTGGTGGGGATGGGTCTGTCGCTGTATAACACTGGGGTACAGTACTGGTGGGGGGGGGGGGAGTCTGTCACTGTATAACACTGAGGTACAGTACTGGTGGTGATGGGTCTGTCACTGTATAACACTGGGGTACAGTACTGGTGGGGATGGGTCTGTCGCTGTATAACACTGGGGTACAGTACTGGTGGGGGGGAGTCTGTCACTGTATAACACTGGGGTACAGTACTGGTGGGGACGTGTCTGTCACTGTATAACACTGGGGTACAGTACTGGTGGGGACAGGTCTGTCACTGGATAACACTGGGGTACAATACTGGTGGGGACGGGTCTGTCACTGAAAAACACTGGGGTACAGTACTGGTGGGGACGGGTCCGTCACTGCATAACACTGTGGTACAGTACTGGTGGGGACGTGTCTGTCACTGTATAACACTGGGGTACAGTACTGGTGGGGATGGGTCTGTCGCTGTATAACACTGGGGCACAGTACTGGTGGGGGGGGAGTCTGTCACTGTATAACACTGGGGTACAGTACTGGTGGGGACGTGTCTGTCACTGTATAACACTGGGGTACAGTACTGGTGGGGACGGGTCTGTCGCTGTATAACACTGGGGTACAGTACTGGTGAGGACGGGTCTGTCACTATAATATTGGGGTACAGTACTGGTGGGGACGGGTCTGTCACTGATAAACACTGGGGTATAGTACTGGTGGGGACGGGTCCGTCACTGCATAACACTGTGGTACAGTACTGGTGGGGATGGGTCTGTCACTGTATAACACTGGGGCACAGTACTGGTGGGGGGGAGTCTGTCGCTGTATAACACTGGGGTACAGTACTGGTGGGGATGGGTCTGTCACTGTATATCACTGGGGTACAGTACTGGTGGGGACGTGTATGTCATTGTATAACACTGGGGTACAGTACTGGTGGGGACAGGTCTGTCACTGTATAACACTGGGGTACAGTACTGGTGGGGACGGGTCTGTCACTGTATAACACTGGGGTACAGTACTGGTGGGGACGGGTTGTCACTGTATAACACTGGGGTACAGTAATGGTGGGGACGGGTTGTCACTGTATAACACTGGGGTACAGTACTGGTGGGGACGGGTCTGTCACTGTATAACACTGGGGTACAGTACTGGTGGGGACAGGTCTGTCACTGTATAACACTGGGGTACAGTACTGGTGGGGACGGGTCTGTCACTGTATAACACTGGGGGACAGTACTGGTGGGGACGGGTCTGTCACTGTATAACACTGGGGTACAGTACTGGTGGGGACGGGTCTGTCACTGTATAACACTGGGGTACAGTACTGGTGGGGACGGGTCTGTCATTGTATAACACTGGGGTACAGTAATGGTGGGGACGGGTTGTCACTGTATAACACTGGGGTACGGTACTGGTGGGGATGGGTCTGTCACTGTATAACACTGGGGTACAGTACTGGTGGGGATGGGTCTGTCACTGTATAACACTGGGGTACAGTACTGGTGGGGACGGGTCTGTCACTGTGTAACACTGGGGGACAGTACTGGTGGGGACAGGTCTGTCACTATAACACTGGGGTACAGTACTGGTGGGGACGGGTCTGTCACTGTATAACACTGGGGTACAGTACTGGTGAGGACGGGTCTGTCACTGTATAACACTGGTGTACAGTACTGGTGGGTCGGGTCTGTCACTGTATAACACTGGGGTACAGTACTGGTGGGGACAGGTCTGTCACTGGATAACACTGGGGTACAGTATTGGTGGGGATGGGTCTGTCGCTGTATAACACTGGGGTACAGTACTGGTGGGGGGGGGGAGTCTGTCACTGTATAACACTGAGGTACAGTACTGGTGGTGATGGGTCTGTCGCTGTATAACACTGGGGTACAGTACTGGTGGGGATGGGTCTGTCACTGTATAACACTGAGGTACAGTACTGGTGGGGATGGGTCTGTCGCTGTATAACACTGAGGTACAGTACAGGTGGGGATGGGTCTGTCGCTGTATAACACTGGGGTACAGTACTGGTTGGGGGGGGGGGGAGTGTGTCACTCTATAACACTGAGGAACAGTACTGGTGGGGATGGGTCTGTCACTGTATAACACTGGGGTACAGTACTGGTGGGGATTGGTCTGTCACTGTATAACACTGAGGTACAGTACTGGTGGGGATGGGTCTGTCGCTGTATAACACTGGGGTACAGTACTGGTGGGGGGGAGTCTGTCACTGTATAACACTGGGGTACAGTACTGGTGGGGACGTGTCTGTCACTGTATAACACTGGGGTACAGTACTGGTGGGGACAGGTCTGTCACTGGATAACACTGGGGTACAATACTGGTGGGGACGGGTCTGTCACTGAAAAACACTGGGGTACAGTACTGGTGGGGACGGGTCCGTCACTGCATAACACTGTGGTACAGTACTGGTGGGGACGTGTCTGTCACTGTATAACACTGGGGTACAGTACTGGTGGGGATGGGTCTGTCGCTGTATAACACTGGGGCACAGTACTGGTGGGGGGGAGTCTGTCACTGTATAACACTGGGGTACAGTACTGGTGGGGACGTGTCTGTCACTGTATAACACTGGGGTACAGTACTGGTGGGGACGGGTCTGTCGCTGTATAACACTGGGGTACAGTACTGGTGAGGACGGGTCTGTCACTATAATATTGGGGTACAGTACTGGTGGGGACGGGTCTGTCACTGATAAACACTGGGGTATAGTACTGGTGGGGACGGGTCCGTCACTGCATAACACTGTGGTACAGTACTGGTGGGGATGGGTCTGTCACTGTATAACACTGGGGCACAGTACTGGTGGGGGGGAGTCTGTCGCTGTATAACACTGGGGTACAGTACTGGTGGGGATGGGTCTGTCACTGTATATCACTGGGGTACAGTACTGGTGGGGACGTGTCTGTCATTGTATAACACTGGGGTACAGTACTGGTGGGGACAGGTCTGTCACTGTATAACACTGGGGTACAGTACTGGTGGGGACGGGTCTGTCACTGTATAACACTGGGGTACAGTACTGGTGGGGACGGGTTGTCACTGTATAACACTGGGGTACAGTAATGGTGGGGACGGGTTGTCACTGTATAACACTGGGGTACAGTACTGGTGGGGACGGGTCTGTCACTGTATAACACTGGGGTACAGTACTGGTGGGGACAGGTCTGTCACTGTATAACACTGGGGTACAGTACTGGTGGGGACGGGTCTGTCACTGTATAACACTGGGGGACAGTACTGGTGGGGACGGGTCTGTCACTGTATAACACTGGGGTACAGTACTGGTGGGGACGGGTCTGTCACTGTATAACACTGGGGTACAGTACTGGTGGGGACGGGTCTGTCATTGTATAACACTGGGGTACAGTAATGGTGGGGACGGGTTGTCACTGTATAACACTGGGGTACGGTACTGGTGGGGATGGGTCTGTCACTGTATAACACTGGGGTACAGTACTGGTGGGGATGGGTCTGTCACTGTATAACACTGGGGTACAGTACTGGTGGGGACGGGTCTGTCACTGTGTAACACTGGGGGACAGTACTGGTGGGGACAGGTCTGTCACTATAACACTGGGGTACAGTACTGGTGGGGACGGGTCTGTCACTGTATAACACTGGGGTACAGTACTGGTGGGGACGGGTCTGTCACTGTATAACACTGGGGTACAGTACTGGTGGGGACGGGTCTGTCACTGTATAACACTGGGGTACAGTACTGGTGGGGACGGGTCTGTCACTGTATAACACTGGGGGACAGTACTGGTGGGGACGGGTCTGTCACTGTATAACACTGGGGTACAGTACTGGTGGGGACGGGTCTGTCACTGTATAACACTGGGGTACAGTACTGGTGGGGACGGGTCTGTCAGTGTATAACACTGGGGTACAGTAATGGTGGGGACGGGTTGTCACTGTATAACACTGGGGTACAGTACTGGTGGGGACGGGTCTGTCACTGTATAACACTGGGGTACAGTACTGGTGGGGACGGGTCTGTCACTGTATAACACTGGGGTACGGTACTGGTGGGGATGGGTCTGTCACTGTATAACACTGGGGTACAGTACTGGTGGGGATGGGTCTGTCACTGTATAACACTGGGGTACAGTACTGGTGGGGACGGGTCTGTCACTGTATAACACTGGGGTACGGTACTGGTGGGGATGGGTCTGTCACTGTATAACACTGGGGTACAGTACTGGTGGGGATGGGTCTGTCACTGTATAACACTGGGGTACAGTACTGGTGGGGACGGGTCTGTCACTGTGTAACACTGGGGGACAGTACTGGTGGGGACAGGTCTGTCACTATAACACTGGGGTACAGTACTGGTGGGGACGGGTCTGTCACTGTATAACACTGGGGTACAGTACTGGTGGGGACGGGTCTGTCTGTATAACACTGGGGTACAGTACTGGTGGGGACGGGTCTGTCACTGTATAACACTGGGGTACAGTACTGGTGGGGACGGGTCAGTCACTGTATAACACTGGGGTACAGTACTGGTGGGGACGGGTCTGTCACTATAACACTGGGGTACAGTACTGGTGGGGATGGGTCTGTCACTGTATAACACTGGGGTACAGTACTGGTGGGGACGGGTCTGTCACTGTGTAACACTGGGGGACAGTACTGGTGGGGACAGGTCTGTCACTATAACACTGGGGTACAGTACTGGTGGGGACGGGTCTGTCACTGTATAACACTGGGCACAGTACTGGTGGGGACGGGTCTGTCACTGTATCACACTGGGGTACAGTACTGCTGGGGATGGGTCTGTCACTGTATAACACTGGGGTACAGTACTGGTGGGGACGGGT
Organism: Scyliorhinus torazame; assembly: GCF_047496885.1. Lineage (NCBI taxonomy): Eukaryota > Metazoa > Chordata > Chondrichthyes > Carcharhiniformes > Scyliorhinidae > Scyliorhinus > Scyliorhinus torazame. The sequence continues at coordinate 224,166,557 of NC_092718.1, forward strand.
CTGTCGCTGTATAACACTGGGGTACAGTACTGGTGGGGACGGGTCTGTCGCTGTATAACACTGGGGTACAGTACTGGTGGGGACGGGTCTGTCACTGTATAACACTGGGGTACAGTACTAGTGGGGACGGGTCTGTCACTGTATAACACTGGGGTACAGTACTGGTGGGGACAGGTCTGTCACTATAAGACTGGGGTACAGTACTGGTGGGGACGGGTCTGTCACTGTATAACACTGGGCACAGTACTGGTGGGGACGGGTCTGTCACTGTATCACACTGGGGTACAGTACTGCTGGGGATGGGTCTGTCACTGTATAACACTGGGGTACAGTACTGGTGGGGACGGGTCTGTCACCGTATAACACTGGGGTACAGTACTGGTGGGGACGGGTCTGTCATTGTATAACCAGGCATTCAGCTGACTGGATATTGGGGCCTCGCCTCCTCCCCCATTCTCACTCTCAAATATAAACATGTACACCCAAGCACAAAAGCACACCTGCACACACATGCACACATTCAAGTTATTCCTTAATCAGCAGTTGTGGGGAGATTTTTTTCCTTTCCACCCTCTGATCTGTTTCTTCCTTGTCCACGTGTCTGGCTGCCAGATGTGCTGATGCTGTTGCGTTTAAATCCATGTGTCTGTTTCCAATTAGGATAATTTTCATCTCGGGCAGCCGTTTAGGGCAGGAACAGCACTGAAAAGATGGAAAATCTAGTCCCTGTACACTGTCCCCAGCAAACACTCCCAGGACAAGGACAGCACAGGGTTAGATACAGAGTAAAGCTCCCTGTAAACTGTCCCCATCAAACGCTCCCAGGACAGGTACAGCACGGGGTTAGATACAGAGTAAAGCTCCCTCTACACTGTCCCCATCAAACACTCCCAGGACAGGTACAGCACGGTGTTAGATACAGAGTAAAGCTCCCTCTACACTGTCCCCATCAAACACTCCCAGGACAGGTACAGCACGGTGTTAGATACAGAGTAAAGCTCCCTCTACACTGTCCCCATTAAACACTCCCAGGACAGGTACAGCACGGGCTTAGATACAGAGTAAAGCTCCCTCTACACTGGCCCCATCAAACACTCCCAGGACAGGTGCAGGATGTCACGGAGCATCTTTTCGCAGGGAACAATGAGGGGGCCCGGTTGGAGATCTGTATCCGACCATAATGTGCTCCAAAAGTACTGATGATTCAGTGTGCATCTGAGATGCTGAATTGTCTGCATCCTGCTGCCCTGGGCACAGGTCTCTGGTGGGGGAGGGTGCCCCTTGGTTCGAGGAAGGCAGACGGAGGGGCGAGGCTATCCATCCAGTGTGGTTTGCTCTGTGGTGGGCACCCTGCCTTGAGCTGATCCACGTGTTTTTGCACAGTTCAACCTCCAGTGTTCCTTTTCCCTTTTTCCAATTAAGGGGCAATTTAGCGTGGCCAATCCACCTACCTTCGCATCTTTGAGTTGTGGGGGTTAAACCCACGCAAACACGGGAAGAATGTGCAAACTCCACACGGACAGTGACCCGGGGCTGGGATTGAACCCGGGTCCTCGGCGTCGTGAGGCAGCAGTGCTAACCACTGCGCCGTTGAGCGCCCCCGATCTTCCGTGTTGACCTTGTAAGAGACCGGTCCTGTTCATATCTCAATGCTCCCTGGGATCCACTGGGCACCGTCCCCGAAATTCCAAATGTGGACCACGGCCCCAGGTTTAAATCCTCTGTCACGCATTCATTGATTGTGATATTTCTTCTGGAGGTTCTGCCTTTCCACCCTCCTGCCAAGGATTGGGAAGGTCAAACTTAGGCGGGTCCAGAGCCGTTGGCCCATCATCAACTCTGCTGACGCTACCCCAGCTGCAGTGTGTGACGTAGTCCTGTATGTAAACAGGAACCATGCTGACTTTGTGGCCGTGGGCCCTGCATTCTGTTTTTTCATGTCCTGGATAAATGTCTGGATTGGCAGACTGTTGGAGGACGGGTGAAATGGGGCGGTTCGGATGTGTTTCACAACATTAGTGCGAATACATTCTTGAAATCTCTCATTGGTAAAGCGGGTCCCATTGTCAGTGGTAATCCCCTCTGGAATCCCGTGGGTGCTAAAGGATTGGCGGTATGTCTCCATGGTGCCTCGCTAAGTGGTGGGAGGCATTCGGTGTACGCCTGTGTACTTTGAGTGGGCGTTGACCAGGGGCAGAAACATTGATCCCAAGTAGGGTCCTGCTAAGTCGGCCTGTAACCACACCCAGAGGTGCTCCTGGCCACTGCCTCGGGTGGAGCGAGGCTGATGGAGGGGGTTTCTGGTGCTCCTGGCCACTGCCTCGGGTGGAGCGAGGCTGATGGAGGGGGTTTCTGGTGCTCCTGGCCACTGCCTCGGGTGGAGCGAGGCTGATGGAGGGGGTTTCTGGTGCTCCTGGCCACTGCCTCGGGTGGAGCGAGGCTGATGGAGGGGGTTTTTGTTGCTCCTGGCCAGCTGTGCATTGCTGTACCAGCCCCTCGATGTCGCCGTCGAGTCCTGGGCCACCACACAAAGCTCCTGGTGAGTATGTTCATTCGAGAAACCCCTGGGTGTCCGCTATGCAAGTCCCGCGCGATGGTTCACTGACCTGGGCCTCGGGACAACCAGGTTGCTGCTGGCCTCCACGCTGAGCTCCTGCTGTTTTGCCTCGTGGGCCCGCAGTTGCTCCGGGAGCTTCCCCTGCAATCCGCCATGTAGGACGATGTGGCGCAGATTCGGCAATGTCATGTCCTTTTGGGTCCAGCCACGGATTTGAGTGACTGTGACAGGGAATGTGTTGAAGTATAATGCTAGCACAACTTCATCCACTACAGGCGGGAACAGGAGGCTTACAGGCAGCGGGGCCGGCTAAGGGCAGCGTCCACATGCTCAATCTGTGCACCTGGGCACAGCAAAGCGCACTGTCGGATCCTGGCCAAGGCGATTGGCGGTATCAGTTTATACTCCTTGATTAGGCCGAGCAGGAGATTGTGGTCCATGATTGCAGTAAAATAACGCCCATCGACTGGTGGAATTTCTTAACCTGCAAAACCACGGGCAGACTTTTTCAATCTGCGCAAATGGTGCCCGCGTCGGCCAGGGTTCTGGGCGCGGAGGCTATCGGCTTATCCACTGCCCCAACGCCATGTGGAGAGATGTCACACATGAGGATGTGTGGCTTTGGCAGGTTGTAATGTGTGAACCATTTTGAAGATAACAGTCGCTGCTTCACCCTGATAAATGTTTCCACATGTGATGCTTTCCACACCCATTTCTGGTTCTTTTTTCGGAACGCGTGAAGAGGCTCCACAGCCAGGTTTGGGATTAACTTCCCGTAATAGTTCACAAGTACCAGGAACGACGTCGGCTCTGTCACTCTCTCAGGTGTCGGATCTTCCTTGATGGGCCAGACGTTTTCCTCTCCTGGGTGCAACCCGCCTTAGCGACACAGTATCCCAAATATGTGACCTCTTTCACCTGGAAGACGTACTTGCCTCTTTTCAGGTGAACATCCACATCGGAAAACTGTCAAAGGATCTCTTCTAGGTTGCCAAAGTGCTCTTTCTCGGTGGCTCCTGTGATAAGCACGGTAGCACAGTGATTAGCACTGTGGCTTCACAGCGCCAGGGTCCCAGGTTCGATTCCCCGCTGGGTCACTGTCTGTGCGGAGTCTGCACGTTCTCCCCATGACTGCGTGGGTTTCCTCCGGGTGCTCCGGTTTCCTCCCACAGTCTGAAGACATGCAGGTTAGGTGGATTGGCTGTGATAAATTACCCTTCGTGACCAAAACGTTTAGGTGGGGTTGTTGGGTTACGGGGATAGGGTGGAAGTGAGTGAGGGCTTAAGTGGGTCGATGCAGACTCGATGGGCCGAATGGCCTCCTTCTGCACTGTATGTTCTATGTTCTAAGTACATCGTCCAGGTGGACAGTCACCCTGGGAGCTCTTGGAGGATATTTTTCATCACTCGCTGGAAAATTACACATGCCGATGACACCCCGGATATAAGCTGTGGGTAATCCTCATTATCCTCTGGGAAGATGTCCCATCAGGCTGTGGTGGGCCTTGGCTATCGGGCCTGACCATGGCGCTGTTTTGGAGGGGACTGGGTTGTGCGAGTCCTGTCTTTGGGGGGGGGGGGGGGGTGTCACTCGTCAGAGTGGGGACCGACCAACGCTGTGCATGTCGTAGTCTATGGAACCCTGGAATTCCTGAACCCCCTTTTCCACGTTCTCGTGGGAGAGCGACAACTCTGGCCATTTTTAGATCTAAAACTTATTCCGCTAATAGATTTCTTTGGGACACCATATTGTTCATGCCACACACCAACCGATCTCGTAACGTCTCAGGGAGGGATGAGCCAAAGTCACAATGTTTGGCTAACCTGTGAAAATGCGTCAAAACTCCGTAACCGCTTCCCCAAGTGTTCACCTGGCGTGTTTAAGCGGTATCGCTGCATGATTACCGACAGTTTTGGGGCATAATGATTCGCAACATGTTCTGCGAGTTTATTAAAGGTTTTTGAGTGCGGAACTGTCGGGTAGGTGAGGCTGTTAATTACGCCTCAGGTCAGGGCCCACAGGCGGTCAGGGCTATCACCTTTTGCCACCATCTCCAACAATCCCATTTGTCTGGAATAAATACCGCATCAGTTCAGTTTACTGGGCCCAGACTTCCACACCCTGCATCAAATCAAAGACGTTCCGAAAAGTGTCATTTTAAAATTTTCACCCAACCCCATTCTTGTGCTGGTCAGGATTCCCAGCACCACAGCTGCTGTTTTCCTCATCGCCAGTGTAAAAGCTCAGGGGCCTCAGAAGGTAAATCCAAAAGAGATTTACTTTGACATCAAAAGTAAAGGTTGCCACGCGGCTTACAGCTCCAACGTCCCGATCGGGACTCCCGGTTTTAGCCAGCCCCAATCCAGGCCTGCTTTTATAGGACGATTCCCACAAACCCCAGCTGACGGACCTCTGCCCACTAAATGGGTGGGTGGGGCTTGTATTCCCTGGGTCCCACCGGGGTCGATTCGCGTGTCCCTGTGGGTCTTGTGAGGGTTATTACAGCAACAAACAAATTCATCACGTCTCCTGGCCAGTGTTTATCCCTCAACAAGGTGACGAAGGCTGACTGCCTGCTCACAATCCCTGCTCACAATCCCTGCTCACAATCCCTGCTCACAAGCTGGGTGTAAATTCGCTGCTGCATTTCCTGCATTACAGAAAGTTTACAGTTTTGAAGGAAGGAAGAAAGTAACCAAAAGACCGATTAGCCAAATTAATCTAAGCTATGTTGCAAGGTTGGGATTAGATTAGGGCAGGACTTCAAAAGAGTTGAAAGTAGTGAATGGCAAACTGGGGATTGATGCCAACCGGTTCAGCAGAGGGAGGGTGGTGAACAGGTGAAATTACAGCTGGCGTGCAGGCGCTGAAAGATAGAATGGTTGAATCTTTTTTTAAATGAGTGGCGTGGACAGCCTACATTCTCCTGACTGCCCTCCTCGCATCCCATTTCGTGAATGATCTCACTAGGTCCTGTGGCCGTCGTTAGGGAACAATGTGCTCCAGCTCCCAGAGTGATTTTCCGCCTAACCCAGTCCTTGTTGGAGTCTCCAGAGATCAGACTTACTTTTCTATCACTACAATGTAAAAGTGTATTCTCTGTTTACTAGTCCACACTTCTCCAATGTCACCTCTGTGATAATCTTTGAAGGGTTTAACTCTGAAATTGCTCTGGGACCCAGAGTTCGAGGTCCTGTCTGATGAGAGCACAGTTGAGTTTCATTATGATCTCCTCTGACTGGTCAATGTCGCAAAGAAGACCCAGATTTTCTTGCCGTTTCTGTTTGTTGGATCTTGCTGTGTGTCAATTGGTTGCATGTTTCCCACATTACAACAGTGCCAACATTTCAAATAACGTTTCACTGGCTGTCAAAGATTTGCGAAGTCCTGGGGCTGTGAAAGACGCTATAGAAATGCAAGTTGGTGCTTTCGTAGAATTTACAGTGCAGAAGGAGGCCATTCGGCCCATCAGGTCTTTCACTGTCTGTTTTGCCAATAGAGCTGAGTATTTGCTTTGTGATTGTTACTTTGCGGTTCTTACTTTGCGGTTGTTACTTTGCGATTGTTACTTTGTGATTGTTACTTTGTGATTGTTACTTTGCGATTGTTACTTTGCGATTGTTACTTTGTGGTTGTTACTTTGCGATTGTTACTTTGCGATTGTTACTTTGTGGTTGTTACTTTGTGGTTGTTACTTTGCGATTGTTACTTTGCGGTTGTTACTTTGCGGTTGTTACTTTGCGATTGTTACTTTGCGGTTGTTACTTTGTGATTGTTACTTTGTGATTGTTACTTTGCGATTGTTACTTTGTGATTGTTACTTTGTGATTGTTACTTTGCGATTGTTACTTTGCGATTGTTACTTTGTGGTTGTTACTTTGCGATTGTTACTTTGCGATTGTTACTTTGCGATTGTTACTTTGTGATTGTTACTTTGTGGTTGTTACTTTGCGGTTGTTACTTTGCGGTTGTTACTTTGTGGTTGTTACTTTGCGATTGTTACTTTGCGGTTGTTACTTTGCGATTGTTACTTTGCGGTTGTTACTTTGCGGTTGTTACTTTGCGATTGTTACTTTGCGATTGTTACTTTGTGGTTGTTACTTTGCGATTGTTACTTTGCGATTGTTACTTTGTGGTTGTTACTTTGCGATTGTTACTTTGCGATTGTTACTTTGCGATTGTTACTTTGTGGTTGTTACTTTGTGGTTGTTACTTTGCGATTGTTACTTTGCGGTTGTTACTTTGTGGTTGTTACTTTGCGATTGTTAC
>NC_092718.1:224178383-224183112 GCF_047496885.1 Scyliorhinus torazame
GGATCCTCCGACACCCCAAATATCGTTACCGCTGGGCTCGCCTTCACCCGAGCATCCAAAACCCTAGACATCACCCTCGCAAACCCCTGCCAGAATTCTTTAATAGCTGGGCATGCCCAAAACAAATGGGCATGATTCGCCGGACTCCCCGCACACCTCGGCACCTGTCCTCCACCCCAAAAAACTTACTCATTCTTGCCGCCGTTATATGCACCCCTTGCACCACCTTAAACTGAATTAAACTGAGCCTGGCCCATGATGAGGAGGAGTTCACCCTGCCCCAGGGCATCGACCCACAGGTCCTCATCAGCTCCTCACCCAGCTCCTCCTCCCACTTGCCCTTCAACTCACTGAGGATTCCTCCACCTCCTGCAGCTCCTAATATATGTCCGACACCTTCCCCTCTCCCGCCCAGAAGCCAGACACCACCCTGTCCTGGATCCTCCGCGGGGGCAGCAGCGGAAATGTCCCCAAGGGATGGAACTTATTGATGTCATCGTGTAGTCGTTTCAGTGATTCTTCACTGAGTCCAAAGGAAAAAAATGTCATTGATGTATCTGAGGTATAACGTCGGTTGAAGGTCCTGTGCGGTGAGGAGGTCTTGTTTAAACTTGTGCATGAAGATGTTGGCGTATTGGGGTGCGAATTTGGTCCCCATGGCTGTTCCGTGTGTCTGGATGAAGAATTGTTGTCGAAAGTGAAGGCGTTGTGATCCAGAATGAAGCGGATGAGTTTCAGAACAGTGACCACGACACCACACAACCCTGCCATGGCAATCTCTGCAAGACGTGCCAGATCATCGACATGGTACCACCATTACACGTGAGAACACCACCCACCAGGTACGTGGTACATACTTGTGCGACTCGGCCAACGTTGTCTACCTCATACGCTGCAGGAAAGAATGTCCCGAAGCGTGGTACATTGGCGAGACCATGCAGACGCTGCGACAATGGATGAACGGGTATCGTACAACAATCACCAGGCAGGAATGTTCCCTTCCAGTCGGGGAACACTTCAGCAGTCAAGGGCATTCAGCCTCTGATCTCCGGGTAAGCGTTCTCCAAGGGGGCCTTCAGGATGCGCGACAACGCAGAATCACCGAGCAGAAACTGATAGCCAAGTTCCGCACACATGAGTACGGCCTCAACCGGGACCTGGGTTCATGTCGCATTACATTCATCCCCACCATCTGGCCTGCGAAATCCTACCAACTGTCCTGGCTTGGTACAATTCACACCTCTTTAACCTGTGATTATCCCTCTCTCCAGTTGTCCGTCTGGACCTGTAAAGACTTAAGTAGCTGCAAAGGCTCACATTCAAAGTATCGTCTGCATCATTGACTTTGTCGATATATATATATGTTTCTGGAACCTACCTCTTCATTCACCTGAGGGAGGAGCTGTGCTCCGAAAGCTAGTGATTTGAAACAAACCTGTTGTTGTAAGACTTCTTACTATGTGTAAAAGTTGTCAGACTTCTTACTGTGCTCACCCCAGTCCAACACCGGCATCTCCACATTATGTGTAAAAGGACAATGGATTTTTGTTATGTTTTCTGGGAGTAGATAATTAGAGACATTATGTTTCAACTTAAGTAAACAGGTCATGGGATTTGAGTGGGATAAGGGATGATGTCACTATGTAAGGATGATGCAACTGGGGCTGGTTAGCACAGGGCTAAATCGCTGGCTTTTAAAGCAGACCAAGGCAGGCCAGCAGCACGGTTCAATTCCCGTACCAACCTCCCCGAACAGGCACCGGAATGTGGCGACTAGGGGCTTTTCACAGCAACTTCATTTGAAGCCTACTTGTGACAATAAGCGATTTTCATTTCATTCACTAAAGGTCTGTACCAGGCAGTCAGTCAGTTTAGATTTGACTGTGAACAGAACAGCAGCTTCTGGAAAAGCTGTCAAGTTAAACAGTAGTTTGACGCAGACACAAATCTACTGGTTATTTCCTGAAGCATATCTCTTTCTCTCCAAGACAATTTTGTTTCTTTATCCTTTCATGAGATGTGGGTTTGTGGATAAGGCCAGTATTTGTGGCCAGTCCCTAGTTGCCCTTGAACTGAGGGCATTTTAAGAGTCAATCACATTGCTGTGGGTCTGGAGTCACGTGTAGGCCAGACTGGGTAAGGACGGCAGATTTCCTTCCCGAAAGGACATTACTGAACCAGATGGGTTTTTACGACAATCAACAATTGTTTCATGGTCATTGTTAGACTTTTAATTCCAGATCTTTAAATTAAATTCAAATTGCACCATCTGCTGTGACGGGATTTGAACCCAGATCCTCAAGTATTACCCTGGGTGTCTGGATTACTAGTCCAGTGACCATACCACAATGCCACTGCCTCCCGTTATCGCTATACAGCAATTATTCCTGTGTCTGCTACATGTATTTGAAAGTGGGTTTTAACCTGCAATGGGTTTTGCTTGACTGGAGATAAAGAAGATATGAGTTAGGGTGTCAAAGTGTTTCATTTTATTGTTCAGCATTGTTTAACTGGTAATAGTTAACAATTTATGATGTTGAAGTTAGTTTAATCCTGTGTTAATAACAAAGCTTGTTTTAATATTCCACATCCCTATTTGTGGGCGGAGTCACTCCCGGAACAAAGTATCCTTTCCTCAAATTAAATAAAATATTGGGGTTTTGTCCAGTATCCCAGCAAATGTTGGGTCTGAGGTGGTAATAGACGTGTTTTCCCATTTCCCCAGCCTGCCTCTGTCCTCCTGCCGTCTCTGTCTATGCTCCTCGTTGTTTACCACAGAAAAGTTTTGTTTCACCTACAAACTTCAAAACCGTGCCCTGTGTACCCAAGTTCAGATCATTAATGATACATCAAGAAGTGATCCAATGGGCAACAGGGTGGAACAGTGGTTAGCATTGCTGTCTCACGGCGCGAGGTCCCAGGTTCGATCCCGGCTCTGGGTCACTGTCCGTGTGGAGTTAGCACATTCTCCCTGTGTCTGCGTGGGTTTCACCTCCACAACCCAAAGATGTGCAGGCTAGGCGGATTGGACACGCTAAATTGCCCCTTAATTGGAAAAAAATAATTGGGTACACTAGATTTTAAAAAAAAAAGGAGTGATCCCAACACCGATCCCTGGGGGACACCAGGGTACACTTCCTCCCAGCCTCCTCCACATAGCCACCGGACTGAGGCATGGCTGCAAATCCACATCAGGATTGCGGCCGAGCGCCGGTCAAGGTTCTGTTCGGTCCAATATTTCACCCCACTCTCAGTTTCAGGTCTTGCGAGTGAGAAATGGCCACTTTGCGGACAAGAGAAGTGGCTCACAAAAATACACTGTAGATTTGTGCAGATAATTTTTCTGTGTTGCTTCAAGGAGCACCCATGTGGCCCTGTAATTCCTCCCATCGAGCTGGCAGGGATTAGCTTGCAGTATGCTGTTATACACAACCTTTAACTGCAAACAAAGCCCCTGTCACGTATAATCAGACAAAATATTCAAACCAAAGACGGAGACAGTGGGACAGATGACCAGGAGCCTGGGCAAAGAAATAGATGTTAAAGCAGATCTTAAATGAGAAAGAGTTGGAGGTTTAGGGAGTCATTTTTTAAATGATGCTTTTTTGGCGGTGAGCGTCGCTGGGCTGGGCCAACATTTGTTGCCCATCCCTAATTGTCTTTGAACTGAGTGACTTGCTGGGGCCATTTCAGAGGGGCAGTTAAGAGTTACCCACATTCGGCGGCTTGTGTGCAGTTAACACTCACTGCGGCACCGAGGTCCCAGGTTCGATCCCGGCTCGGTCACTGTCCGTGTGGAGTTTGCACATTCTCCCCGTGTCTGCGAGGGTCTCACCCCCACAACCCAAAGATGCGCAGGGTAGGTGGGTTGGCCACGCTAAATTGCCCCTTAATGGGAAAAAAGAAAAATAGTTGGGTACTTTAAAGGTTAAACAAAAGAGTTACCCACATTGCAGTGGGCTTGGGACACGTACGGGCCAAGCTGTGGTCGAGGCTGAAGCAACACTTCATCGCCTGTCTGTCCCAGTCACCTCCAGACAAAGGAACAATGTTCCATCAGTCATCGTGTCTGGGTGAGAGCTCTTAGGACACAGGAGAGGAACTCTTGCTGGAGATTTTGCAGCTTCTGAGAGACTTGTTGGACGGTGCGGTCGACAGCAGCCAAAACGCTGTAATAACCGGGAGACCAAAGGGTGGAATATGGCAGCTTCAAAACACACTGAGAGACAATGTTCTGGTGCAAATACAGACGGGGTGGGTGGGATGGGGTTCGCAGAGTGGGGTCAGATGGGCGGAGAGAGGGGTGCAGGGAGTGGGGTCAGGGAGAGCGGAGACGGGGTGAGGGAGATGGGGAGTTGGGGTGGAGTCTGGAGTGTGGATATTAGGTTCAGGGAGTGGGAGAAGGGTTCTGGGTGATGGGGTTCGGGGTGATGGGGTTCGGGGAGAAGGGGGTTTCGGGCAGATGGGGTTCGGGGTGATGGGGTTCGGGGAGAAGGGGTTCGGGCAGATGGGGTTCGGGGTGACGGGGTTCGGGGTGATGGGGTTCGGGGTGATGGGGCTCGGGGTGATGGGCTCGGGGTGATGGGGCTCGGGGTGATGGGGCTCGGGGTGATGGGCTCGGGGTGATGGGGTTCGGGGAGATGGGGTTCGGGGAGACGGGTTCGGGGTGACGGGGTTCGGGGAGACGTGGAGACGGGGTTCGGGAGACGGGGTTCGGGGAGATGGGGAG